>NW_028301563.1:14645000-14947500 GCF_042242905.1 Orbicella faveolata
CAGCTTTGGCTGTCTCTTTGTTGCTCTGTTACATGTAATCTTGGTCATAAATATCCCTACTAGTAAAACCAATTACCCTAAAGGTTTCTAATTGGGAACACCTTACTAACATGCTTCCACTAAAAGCATCATATGGTTGGACGTACACTACACTTACATAAAACGCTTCTAGCATTTTTAAGGCATTAATTAAAGCTGCTTGAATAAATATTTGGTCAAGGTGTTAACTTACAGTTTAGAAAGTTGTTTGCTCTGGTCAGTTTTACTGACTGATTAAACTGACCGATTAAACTACAAATCATGCAATCAATTCTTGCTAACGCCTACGGCCGTTCAAAGGGGAGTAAAATTTACAGAACTCCCCTCGGTATTCGTTTCTATCTTATCCGAGATTTTTGTTTTCTTTTCCTTAATTTTCTTTCACATTAGTCACTTACATTACTTACAATGCACAATGAATTACTTACATTACTCACAATACAGGTCTCCTATACTAATATCACAATACTCTACTTACAGAACAATACTTACTTTACTTACAATAAGGGAGCTAAACAAACAACCCGAAACAATTCAAATGGCATACTAAAATTAACTAATAGTGCAAAATTACTGAACAAAACTTGAAAACAAATATATCACGAGAATGAAGAATTACGCTGTACCCCTAAGGGACCGTTCATTTTTTATGAGGGAGGGGGGGGCTGGTGGGATTTGGGAAGCACCATTTAAAAATCGCATGACCCCCCCCCCCTCAGCTTACCAATTTTTTCACGTGCCCCCCCCTTATAGCTGTCATTTTTTGGGATGACCCCCCCCAAAAAAAATTGAACAAACAATATTTAGATTTCAACTTTTTAATATTTCTCTATTATCCCCCTACTTCACGTTTTGTGCTCACTGTGAAGACAATATTTACAATCCCTATACTACAGAGAGCTGTTGTTTGAAAAACAAATCAGAAGAAAGAGAAGTCAATTTCGGATCTCCTAGTTATGGCTCGCCCTGAGCGTGTGGCATTTGGCCTCTCATTGGCATCTCCCTCATCTGAATTGATGAATGCCCACAGTTTTAATGTAAAACAGATCAAATGTATAGAAGCTAAGTTGACGAAGGTCACGCAGGACATGGAAGCACTAGAAAATAAGAGCAATTATAACAGCATATTCAAGGGCATACTCAAACATGCACAGCACATCAACAAAAGGAGAAGGAAAAAAGAAAACCGTAGAAAGTCAAATGAAAGAAAGAGGAACGGACTGAAAACAACGTCCAACGAGTTTATGGAATCTGTGTTGGAAACCCGCTAGGAAATGATCTTCCACAATGCCTTGTGTACCCTCCTAGAACGGCCATCCCGGAAGAGTGTATTAAAGTTGAGGATGTTGCCACGTCGTTGTTTAGAAGAGATGGGCCATACATCGCACAGCTCTTGGAAGGGAATTATTTCACCAATGCTGCAAGAAGCAGAATCACCACCAACCTTGAGCAAGAAGTCAGAGATTATGTTTACACCTTCATGTACCCTGAAGAGTACACTCTGACGGAAAGCATTGCTGCTTCGTGCAGCATCGGTGAAAGAGACTCCCATAGCAGCACAAGCGGCGACGAAGAACTCGATGTTAGCGAAGATGAAGATGAGTGCCAGTGAAAGTTGCATTCGAAAATAACAGTGTTAAATACTTCTTTTCAGTAGCTACAAATGCTTTTTTGTCGCCAAACGTTTTTTTAAAGCAGAAGGAAAGTTTGTAATAAATTTGTATCCTGCCTTCTATGTTTATCCTATAGCAATTTTTTTTGATATTCAAACATTATGCCATTTTAAAGTTTTACTAAAATATTTCACGTGACCCCCCCTTTTTCCCTTATTTTTTTGGGATGGCCCCCCCTGGAAAGCCATTTTTTTTTCGCATGGCCCCCCCCCAAATCCCACCAGTCCCCCCTACTTGATAAAAAATGAACGGTCCCTAATAAGAAGAATTCTTGGCAAACTCACAAGTCAAATCATATGGTTGCCATGGCAAAAAAAGAATCGAGGTAACAAACTAAAATAAATATCAATATAAGTAACTAATCAATACACTCGAGGAACAATAAGAATAGCAGAAGCAGAAATATTTGCATATTAAAAACATGCAAACTAATAGAGATAAAGCTTTTTGCTGCTAACATTATCATTTAGGGAAGGTTTCAAATCCCTTATTAGCAGAGTCTCCTTTATCTTTCAATGGGTAAGAAAGAATCATCCAAACGCAGTCGATATGTTTTACAAATGTCCAGATTTCTATAGTTACGGGGCCGAAGAAGGCTCTTTTGTAAGCCAAAACAGATATATATATTGAAAAGCTACTGAAACACAGTCAGCTACCATAAACACATCGGGCTCTCAAAGCATCGATAAAAGTGTCCTAAATAAATGTTATCATGTATCCAAAAGTAAATAAACCACAAAAACCAAACTTCTTTCCAAAGCTATATATTAGCATCTTTTGATGTTTCCTTTACCTTTAACATTCGATTGCCGGTTCAATTAGCAATGAACAGGGCTTGGAACTTTTCGTAAAAGAACATATTTCGTTTCCAGGTGGTTTATTAACCCTTTCGCGGTAAGTCCCTAAAAAGATCCCTTGTCAATTGTTTACCCCATATCAAGATTTGATTATGATAGACACCCTTAATGCATTCAATCCCTCAAAAAACGAGCCCAGAACAATAAAAATAGGAAAATCCTCTCCCACAAGCAAACCGACATACTAAAAGACTATCAGGGAATATGTCCCGTCATAATTAGCTATATCGATGGCTGGAGTAAATTGTGAATAAATGAAATGCCGTGTTGTTCAAATATGAATAAAAGTCGCTTGAGTAAATGCCAAATGAAAACAGTGCCAAAATGAACAAATACGTATACCAAATAGATCCCAAACATATCGTAAAATTCGTGCCAACAGATCCGTTGCGTCACAGTCCCTTGCACGAAGCAATCCGACTGAATGCTTTTTGTTGCAAGTATTTGCCCGTTCGACTAACTTAGTTGATATTAATGAAGTGCATGAAACTTCTGCATAAATAGCGCGAGTAATACGACGTCTTTATCTTCTCCCTAGACAAAAAAGTTCGGCATTTCCCGCCTGTTTCTCTAGGACTAGGACTAGCTAAATACGGTCAGGGACAATGAGTCTTGCTAAGATTGAGAACAGGGGATTAAGAAAAAGGGTTTCACCTGAAGTGCTTAGTCTAAAAATCCACCGGCCTGATCTTCATTTCTGCTCTCTTAATGGGGTAAATGTTACCCCATACCATAGTACCATTGTCCGCTCCGTTCCGATAGACACCATTTAGGTTGCTCAGTTTACAGTCACCGTACCACCAGGCTCCTCTTATTGGATTTACTGCGGCACAGTTAACTGTAGATCTGTCGTTATCCTGATCTTTTGTAGAGAATTTTTGGCCATTATGATAAGTGAACTTATCTCCAGCAGTTCCTAAACAAAGCATTAGAGAAACAAAAATAAGATTAAGTATTCCCATGTCCCAAAGATGATTTGCGCTTATAAGCGCTTATTTGCGCTTATATGAGCTTTTAAAGTTACGGCGATTAGTATCATAACGTTTTAGAAACTTTTATGATTACAAAATGTCACAAACGTTACTACTACAAAGATAAGATAGTGCTAATAGGCCATTTCCGAGTTGCCGCGTGCCTCAGTGTCAAAACGAGTCTTCGTGCGAAACCATTCATATGAAAATGTGTTCCGCCTACATGTTCATTTTCATGCAAATCAAACTCATTTTCATAAGAAAGGTTTTACACGAAGACTCGGTTTGAAACAGAGGCACAAGGAAAGTCGGAAATGACCTATTGATAATAATTCAAAATATAATTAACTTTAAAAGCAATGTTTTTGTAACAGCTCGACAGAGGCATAGTCAGCGCTCATTTAAGCAGATTAAGAATTTCACTTGCGTCTAGTTAGTGTCGACGTTCTTTGAGTGAGAAACAAAGTTCCATGATCATCTACTTGATCCTTAGTTACTGAGAATGGAACTGAAATATTTTGTTGCGTCCATCCTGGGACATCGTGGCTCTGTCTTAACATTGAATTTATAGTTATGAATATTCTTTTAGATGGTCCTCTGATTGCCAGAAAATGCATTACCTGGAGATCTCAAGAAAGTAAAGTCATGCTGTATCCTCTAGATATTTTTAGTTCATGGCTTGTCGAGCTAGGCGCTGTCTCTTGTTTACATTTTCGTAGAACAGTTAAGTAATGATTTTACGGAGGATTTTACAGTATGTTGATTTGTCTTTACCTAGATTTATTTTCTCCGGTAAAATAGTTACATGTGATGATAATGATAGTGATAATGTCTTTATTCATTTGATAAAAATGCATATCAAAAGTTACAAAGTAAAATCTGCTGGAATATCTAATAGGCACTCACAATATCAAAACTTGACTAAAAATGCTTAATTAAAATCATTAAATAGATAAGAAATTGAAAAGTCTTCGGAAATTGAAAAGTGACTGTATTTGAAGAAGAGCCTCGGAGAGGACACGAATAGTGAATTTAAAAGAGACGAACAGGTACTTAGTACCTTCGCTTGTTAAGCTGTGCCCAACACCCACCCCCCTCCCCCTGCCCTCTTTATATCTTATATACCGACAGAACTTAATTATGCACCTCTCCGAAAATGAAAAAAAAAAAAAAAAAAAAAAAAAAAGAGGAAACCAAAAGCTGTGATAACAAGCCAAAGGAAACTTGTGAAGTTTACTAGCTCGAATTCTGCCGTCCCCCTGTCGACCTTCGTTCATCCCCGATATTGAGTTTGGGGTAAAAGCGCTGGCTCCTTTCCGAATCAGTGGGCCAACGAATTTATGGGAAAAGATTCCTTTGGCATCTTGTCTTTGTCCATAGCCTGGCTTTCGTCAAAGAAAAATTTCCACTTATGCGTGTCACAAAAATGACAGTCATTTGGTTGCTTATTACATACAACCCCCCATTTAGTAAGTGATTATAAATACTATGACAAACTTCAGTTTGGTCCTACCAAGAAACAAATTTTCCACAACTTGGTACGAGATGAAAGAAATCAAGGAGCTTATTGGGTCTGTTGGTACTTAATTCCAACAGAATTCGTTCTAACTGAGATAATAGTTATCAAAGAACGTAAAAATTCAAACCTGTGTAGCTTCCCACGCTCAGTTTGTATTTCTCTCCCTCACTCGCCACTTCAAAGAAATCGTATTCGGCGTAATAGGTGTTCCCATCAAAGTCTTCCAGATCAACACGAAGCTTGTATCTTCCACTGCTAGTCAGACGGTGTATCTCGTCAAGCCCGAGCCAAAATTCACCAGTCAGAGATCCAAAGCCACGTTTGTACTCGGTCCAGCCTCGGTAGAAATCCACCGAGCCGTCCAGTCTCTTCTGGAATACTAACCACCCTCCTCCGGCTTTTGTTTGGTCACAGAACACTTTAATGATCCCTGCACCATCTGGGTTGATCGTATAAACACCGCTTTTCCTTTCTCCAGATTTGTAACTGTCAGCACAGCCTGTGGAAACTGTGGAGCAAAATATGTCAAGGTTCGTCGTCGTAAGTTTTACTGTGGTGATGATTTAGGAAAATCGTATTATTAGTATTTTATGTAATCATATCTGAAACATGGCATCCTTATAGAACTTATAATTTGCCTCGTCTATACATGACTAGACACTATCTCCACAAGGAGGGGTACGCAGCTTGAAGTGAATGTCTACAGAAAGCCAACACATACAAACCGCTTATCGATTTCAGTTCTCACCACCCCACGTGCCATAACAGATCTGCAGTCAGTACCTTGCTACGCGGGGCCCAGAACATACCATCAACACAAAAAGGGAACCGCGAAGAAACGAAACGAGTCAAGACTGTACTGCGAGACAATTATTATTCCTCATCCTTCATCAATAGCTGCGAAAGATCACTGTCGAAACTCCCAACTGATGTTACATCCAATGGTTTTGTGGCGCTACCCTATGTACAGGGCATTTCGGAAAGGATTAGTCGAATCTTAAGAAGAAATGCACAGAAAAATCAAGCAAAAATGCAAAAATTGCGGCCACGGTCAATGACACCAATCTTAAGTTTGAATTTGTAATGAGGTATTAACAAGTTTTCAAAGGTTTCGGTTTTTTTTCTCAAAATGCAGCCAGATTTTCGAATTATTTGAGAAAATCGATTTTCGCACTCTCGTTGGCGAAAAATAGCAGAATAATTAGCATAAATTGGCATTCGCGTAAAAGTCTTTGCGTAAGTAGTAAAGCCTATATGATGGGTAAGAAAGAAACTAATTTAAAAGGAGAAGTATCTGACACCTTATTTATGCCTACGTTTTGGTTCTAGATGATGGTTGTTGCTACGAGAAAACACATCCTTTGAAAAGGCTCCACCACAGTCTCAGCAAATCGAGTTTCACTTCATAATTACAAACCGACTATTCGATATGTGGCTATTGTTCAATTGGGCTCGTTTTTTGGCTATAACGTGTCTAAATGCTCTCCTTACATATCATATAAAAATTAGTCTGAGTTTTTAAGCGAGCGCTTTTTAAAACGGCTTCGAAAATTAAGTAATTTCACTAAAATTTGAAGCAATTACGGGATTCCCAACACTTGACAGTTCAGTACAAAAACGTATTGTCAGGAATCTTCCGATTGTTTCTAACATAAGAGATTTTCCCGATAATATTCACGTTTGAACGACCAACAGACTCGAATCACTTCACCATTTTTTAATTTCCCAACTCGAAGGAAATTAGGAAGATTACAATCGCTAGATCACACGACGACTCGCACACGGCTTTTTTGAAATCCTAAACTTACATCACGTGATTACAGCTTATCACTAAGCAACAAGAACAAAAAGGAACAAAGTTCACTTCCACCACGTGACAGTCACGCAGTCCATTTTCTAACAATCTCCCCCCATTTGTCTCGAGAGAGCAAATGTCTTAGAGGCTATCTTAATCTGATCAGTAAACAATACTAAAAAAATGAAAATCACAATAAACGAAAATAAAAACAGTCTCTCTAGTTTTCATCATCCATTTGTGCAAGTTCCTGGATACGAGCTCTGGCAGCAACCGCAGCGTTTCTTCGTGGTCTCAAGGCTTTCACAGTAGGGTTCAGAGCTGCTGGTGCCACTGTCATGTCACAGGTAAGTTCAAGTGGATATAAATGCTGCACTGGGCGCTCAATGACTGACTTGGGAGTGCGTAGCTTTGCTCCTCGGACCACACCATCTTGGCCAGTTATCAAGTCGATCAAACTCCCAACTTCCACTGACCACAGTTTTTCTCTTAGGACTTGATAATAACCACATCTCCTACCGCTGGATGGGTACTGTCACCCTTGTGCTTTAAACGATTTCTCTCCCGGAGCCCCCTCAGGTATTCTTTGGTCCAACGGGACCACACTGCATCTTTACACTTGCCCAAGTACTTTGCACGCTTTCGGAGGTCATTGCCTTGGATGTGGTTTGGCTCCAACTCTGGCAGTGCGTTCGGTTGCATGTGCAATAGAGAACTTGGGGAAAGGATAGGCAGGTCGATGTCATCCTCCACATAATCTAGTGGCCTGTTGTTAAGGGCAACTTCTACATCTAGCAGCACTTCTTGGAGTTCTTTCCACGACAGCAAACCATTTCCGATAGACTTGTACAGGGATCCTTTAACCAGCCCGATCAATCTTTCAAACTGGCCGCCCCACCAGGGCGCACGACTGAGATTGAATTTCCACTCGATCCCTTGCTGGGTGAGGAACCTATAGATCCTCTCATCTTTCATTACTAGCTCAATCCATTTGGATGCACTGACGAATGTTTTGCCATTGTCAGAGTAGATCCGCTGCGGCCTCCCGCGTCGGGCAATGAAGCACTTCAAGCTTCTGATGAACTCAGTGGTCTCAAGGTTTGGCGCAAGGTCTACATACACGGCACTTGTAAGGCTGCAAGCATACAGTGGGATATACGCCTTTCCTTCAGTTTTTGATTTCTTCCGGTACCTCAATGGTCCCGCAAAGTCCACACCAATAACTTGGAAGGGTATTCGGCCCACTGTGCGATCCCTTGGAAGGTTCCCTGGTGAGGAGAGGTATAAGCCTGCGCCCTGAACCGCCGACATCCATGGCAAGACTTCACGATCTTTTTAGTTAATCATCTCAGCGTGGCACCCAGTAGTACTCTCGCACTTTCGCCATCGTACTCCCGACTCCCCCGTGTAGCACTGCAACATGGGCCTGGGCCACCAACTTCTCAGTGTACTGTTGTCCATCTGGTAGGAATATCGGGTAGTGGCCCTGACCTCTGCCACTGCATTCCAGTACTCCATCTCTGTTTGGCTGTAGGTTCAGCTGCAGCTTGTCTTCTTGGTATCGCCCATCAGCAGTAGCTTGCGCATGTACTCGCTTCACCCAAAAGAGCTCTGCTTTCTTCGTTTCGTCTGCGGTTAGCGGGCCCTCCAGCCTCTTGGACTTCTTGGCACGAGAATTCTGGGTGAATCGAATTATCCATGCGGTCACTCGGATTGTTTTCCACTGGCTGAACTTCTCAAGGAGGCCATCCAGCTCGTCTGCCACCGCCACTGCCACTGCTAGCATGTTTCGTTTCGCTTTAGCTTCTGCCAATGATTCTTGTGTGGCATTCCTCACTATGTCAGGGGGCCAGCATGTTTTTTCTGACAACCACTCTGGTCCGTTTCACCACAAGGCATGGTTGGTCGCTTCTCCGCTTCGGCTTCCAACATCAGCTGGGTTGTCTGACGTTCTCACGTGATGCCACAGTACATCAGAATGCGCTTGAATCTTCTGAACTCTGTAGCTCACAAACTGTTTGTACTCTCCTGGTCATCTTATCCAATGCAGGGCAACGGTGCTATCGAGCCAACCGTACTTCATGGTTACAGGAAAGCCTTCTAAAGCTTCATTCACATTTGACAGGAGATTTACCGCCATGTGGCCAGACACCAACTCTAACCGAGGTATGATTAATCCCTTCTTCGCTAATCTTGCCCTTGATACAACTAGCCCTTGGTTGACACCCTTCTCTTGCACCACTACAGCATACACCGCAGCAGCCACACCTTTCCCACTAGCATCCCCGAAGGCGTGTAACTCAATGGTTTGGGTGTCTTCTTGATGTGCTGCTAATGACTGGGGTACGGTAACATGGCTTGGAAGTTTCTCCTCCCAGCGGACCCAATTTTGCATCAGGTTGCTTGGCAGTTTAGCATCCCAGGCTAGTTTCGAATCACAGATATCACTGTACAGGAATTTTCCATCCAGTGTGTATGGTGACACTAGCCCCAGTTGATCGTATATCTTGGCCACTTTACTGAGAATCCCCCGCTTTGTTGGCTCGGTGCTCTCTGATGGAAATTTAACGCTGATGGTATCGCTTTCTTTGTTCCACTGCAGACCGAGTAGAGAAGTTCCCTCCTTTCTTGAGGTACCTAACTGTTCCTTAGCATACGTTTCCTCTTCTGAAACTGGTACTGAACATGCTGTCTCCAACTTCTTCACGTCTGAGTGCCACTTGTGCAACTCAAATGTTCCTTTAGCAAATATCTCCACAGATGCTGACTTAATTGTTTTTGCCTTGGCCTGAGTGGGCCCTCCACTGATAAGTCATCTACATAAAGGCTTTTCTCAATTTCACGAACAATCCCTGGGTACTTCTCTCTGCAGCTTTCCAGGAGATGTTGTACGACTCCCCGGAGGGAAATGGTGAGCAGGTAAGGCCAAAAAGGGCTCTTGTGAACCTAGAGGCTTCTACTGTCTGGCTGTTCAGATCTCTTAACCAATGAAACCTTTGCGTGTCACGGTCCTCTTCTCGGATTCTAGCTTGGAGAAACGCTTGTTTGATATCTCCTGCAATTGCAACGGAGTGGAAACGAGCACGGACCAAAACAGTCCACAACTGATTTTGAAGGGGAGGCCCAGGATTTAAACATTCATTCAACGAAGGTGCTCCAGAGTTTGCTCGAGCGGATGCATCGTAAACGACACGAAGCTTAGTGGTTTCTGGCGATTCACGCACCACTGGTTTGTGTGGGATGTAGAACTCCCCACTCTGGGTCACAGGTCCAGAGACTCTTTCAACTATGCCGGCCTCGATCTGATCCTGTATGACCTGATCATACTGCTCAATTGTTCCTTGGCTCCGTAACTTTGTCACAAGATTCGCCAACCGTCGAAGACTTCCTACTTCATTGCTGGGAAGGGGAGGATGGTTGCCTCTCCATGGAAGGCCCGTCTCATACTATCCTTCTGCATCTTGTGTCAACTGCTTTTTGAACTCCGCATAAACTTCAACTTGGTCACTAGTGGGCGAATCAGCTAGGCACAGTACATCTAGCTTACACAAGTTGTCATAGTCCACGTGTGAAGTCTGTGTGAAGAACACTGAAGACAAATCCACTTCCTTTCCAGGAGACATTATGGTCCAACCGAACTTGGTCTTCTCTCCCATAGGCTCACCTAGGGTTCCAACACGGGGTGTAGTTTCGGTCTTGATTTTGGCACAATCACTGGCTCCCAGGATGAGATGTACTGGCAGGATATCCTTAGAGTCCTTGTCTTCCATTTCAATTCCTTTCAGGTAGGCATACTTGGCCAAGCCCTGCTCGTAGCGAGGGTTTTCCAAAAAGAGTAGCTGATTATTCTCCACTTTAGTTATTTCAGTGTTCAAGCAAACGTCCCTAGAGGTTGAACTGACTTGCACTTGAAATATTTCGACTTGCTTAGTAACTGCGCCTAACATCATCTCAATTTGACGTACTTCCCGTTGATAAGGGCGGACTTGCAGGAGGTTGAGGAGTGCTGCTGAAGCGTAAGAAGTACCCGCTGCAGTATCCAAAAGCGCCCGACACTTCACTCCTTGGACCTTCACAACCACCACTGGATGTGTCACCGCTGTTTTCCCTGTTGAGGTGGCTATCATCAGTTGCTCACCAAGGCTATCACAGATGGAGGTGTGATGCCTCTTTTGACAAACTTGACATAATACACGACATGTGCAATCTGCAGCCTTATGTCTGGTACCCGCGCAATTGAAGCAAAGGTGTTTGTTGCTGAGCACTCGCTTGCGCTCATCGACCGATGCGACTGTTTTGCAATCGACTGATTTGTGGTCAGGTTTCTCACAATAGACACACCCCCGAACTCGTTTGTCTTTCTGCTGGGCTTGAAACGATCTGTCTCTCCATAGAAAGGGTGGCTTTTTCCGGTCAGGCAGCTTCCCGGTCTGTTCACGTACCGCTCCTGATTCCTTGTAGCTTGTCGATGGACATTCTCACGTACCCACTGATTTCTTTCAACTTTCTGAGCGTCTCCAAAGACTGCACGTTAAACAACAACTTTTCGTACAACTCGTGAATCTTATTTGGATGTGAGCCAGTGATCATGGGAAGCGCCATTATGTTCTGCATATACGCGTTTACAATTTCGCTCATATGACCATATTTCGACGTTAGGATGTTTTAAGCCCGCTGATATCCTTCTGTCGTGAAGGGCAAACCATCAATGGTGGTTTTAACCTTGGGATCAACAAGCTCCTTGAGGTACGAGAACTTTGTTACGGCAGCCACTTCAGAACGATCGATTTCAGCCTCGAACTGGTTCCAAAAACGTGGCCAGTCCGTTAACTCTCCGCTAAACTTAGTGATGATCAGCTTTGGCAATTTAGCGCTTTTCACTGGAGCAGGCGACGCCGCAACTTGGCCTACTTGACTTTTCCTCGCTTCTTGCATCTTCTTCCAAATTCCAGCTTCTGTTCTAGCTGTACACGCTCAAACTGCAGTTGTTTGTCTCGATCTCTCTCGGCCAGCTCCTCTTCGCCTTTCTTCGCTTGCAGATTTGTTTTATAATTGATTTGGACGAGTGTTTCCGATAAATACGTGATTTCCTCGTCAGCCGTTGCTTGTTGTGCTTTAACTCCAGCGCTCCATTCTGCTAGATCGTCCACTTGAACGCCACTCTCCAATTTCGCTTTTTCAATCTGTGTTTTTACGCTTTCGACCTTCTTCACAGTCGCTCGAAGAGCTTCACGATGTCGTTCGATTCCTTCGCTGTTTGCTTTCTCGAGGATCCCCTTGGTTTTCCCTCGATTAAACGTAAGAATTTTAAGTTGCACGTCCAGTTCCGAGGTCAACGCCTCCATTGTTGTTCGAGCTTCAGGTCTGACTCCCTTGCTTTGTTTCGTTGTTTCGCTCACGGTCCCGTCGGAGGTGCCAGTTTGTGTCAGGAATCTTCCGATTGCTTTTAACACAAGAGATTTTCCAGATAATATTCACGTTTGAACGACCAACAGACTCGAATCACTTCACTATTTTTTAATGTCCCAACTCGAAGGAAATTAGGAAGATTACAATCGCTAAATCACACGACGACTCGCAGCCGGCTTTTCTGAAATCCTAAACATACATCACGTGATTACAGCTTATCACCAAGCAACGAGAACAAAAAGGAACAAAGTTCACTTCCACCGCGTGACAGTCACGCAGTCCATTTTGTAACAGTATTTAGTAAGCCGAAAACGCAGGTTTTAAATGAAATTATTTCTCTAAACTCTGCTTCACAGCTTATAAAGGATGACTTCCTTTAACATGCCGTACAGCTATTCTCCACTTTATGCTGCGGTCCAGATTTTGTTGAGGAACGTAACTTACCGGTACTTCATTCGGTCAAGGGTCACGACTTTAAAGTCACGGTAACGTCAGTCCGTAACGCTCCTTCACAAACGGCTGTAACGCACAACGATGGAAATGAAATTTTCAAGATCAGGAAATGCATTCTAGTACCACAACAAATTTATTTCATCTATCCTTACAATTTGTGGCCACTCGGGAAACTCGGATTAGACAGTGGGATTTGATGTGTTTTTGTTCTCTACTTATTCAATGGCGCCTATTTCAATGGTGGCCATTAATGTGTGGGACATAAGTTAATACAGGATCATAATTTCTTGGCAGGATTATAATCTCTTGGTTAATGTCGTTAAGCTGGGAGGGTAGGGCTTAAATATAACCGGATCCCGGGAGCTTTTTTTTTAAGAGCGAAGGGGGGTGGGGCTTGTCAATGGTAATTTACCGTACCCTTTCTATGTCATTTGTATTTTGCGGTCCCAGTGTGACCGCGCCATCTTTATGCTCCAAAAATTCTTCACGTGATACCATTACCACGTTACAAAGTGAGAAAGTATGTTATGGGGGATAGCGGCTGCATTTCTTCAAAACATCTTCAATTCGACTAAGGTAGGTCTCGAAATATCTCGATTACAGCTAAACAAAGGAACCATTTCTACTGACTCCGGCAGTGATATCTTTCGTATCGGAACAGCAATAGCTGCCAACAATGGTGAGAAACGAACACGCCACGCTTCTGAGACGGACTGTCCAATTACGCCAAAAATAGATCCCTTGATCAAGAGTTGTTGATTTCACCTCTCTTTTTCCCTGCCAGGAGCGTCACGCATTGTAATGACGGCGCGTGACCAATTCACTAGATTAGAAACTCTGGAAATAGCATTTTATTCAGATTCACGAAATGGGTACCGGTTTAATAGGAGAATGTTTATATTAAGCACATAATCATTATCAGCTTTTTTCCTTTCTGAGCAAGATCACTATTGGACACCAAGGCGAACGTGAAGCAAGGACGATCCACTCCTCCCCCACCGTTAATGGTGCTTTTTTTCGTTCCTTCCAAAACATCTGTTCCTTCTAAAAACATCAGAAATTTAAGTGATTATTGCATAGAGGTCAAACCCTTTTCTTCCACGATATAATCAAGACTCGCTTGAAATAATTTATTTGTTAATTTTTCTTGTTAAAGTTGTCTCAGGGTAATTGCTTGTCATTCCATGCTAACAAACAATTTACACGTGGAAAAATGGTGACAGTATATCATTGAACCCGACATGCGTTACAGGCTTAATCTAGTAACGTAATAAAAAGGTCGCCGCAGGCTCGTGTTTTCTACATTTCTCGAGTGTTCTCAAATGTCCGGAGTGTTTGAACAGTGTAATACACGGCTTAGGCTTCTTCATTTGATTTACGATATAGATTTTACGCACGCAAAACAATAAACACGCTTTTTCTATGTTTTATTTAAGCAATAGAGCACTCTTTCTATGGGTTTACTGGCGCAATAAACCACGCGGGATGTTGGGAGAACAAGAGAAAAGCTTGTACTCGAAAAACACTCGAAAAGCCTGTAAATCACTCGCCTAACGGGTCGTGATTTACAGGCTTTTCGAGTGTTCTCCCAACATCCCAAGTGGTTTATTGCGCCGGTAAACACATAGAAAGAGTGGTCTATCGCTTTTATGAAGTAACTATGGAAAAAAAAGCCTGTCAATGAGAGGATAATTTATTGTACTGTTCGCAATCAACTTGCTTATTCTCATCAAATTCATGAGATGACGCGACAAACCAATCACAGCGACTGAAAGAATGAAAGCATAGACTCCGCGCCGGACACGAAATCCGCAGGGCAAAGCGACGAAAACATTTCACGTTAAGAAAGTTTTAAGAAAGGAAAGGAAAAGGTTATCGGTGAAAGGCAAAAAGAATATTAATTAACTCAAAAGTATTCTGACAGGGAAATGCAGGGATTTGTAGGGGGAATCGGTCATCATGAAAGTAAAAAGCTGTACGAAAAGTTTTCAAGTAGTCCAAAGTGCATGTGCCTGGCGAAGTGATTCAACGCAGTGTTTAACGATAACTTTCCAAAGTTTTGCGAATGGAATAAAGGTTACTTACAGAAACGCTGCTTCCGAAATTTATTCAGAATTTATTTACTTGTGCTGAAGGCTATGAAGTCCGTGTTTCTCTGTATTTTGCTAGATGAAAACTATTGCTTGAAAGCTAAGCTTATGGAAACCAAATTCATTTATCGTGTTATGCATGCATGCATTTAAGCTCAAGCTTAATTTAAACCCAAAATTTCTGATAGAAAGAAATCTTTTCCCTGCTTTTTTGACAACCCAAATTGATGAGTCAAGCCTAGCTGACTCCGTCCTCCACAGACCGTGGAAAGCACGGAAAAAAGGGTTTAAAACTTCCTTAATTTTAATCTAATATTTGCCGCGGAAAAACAGATAAAGCTTCATATGACGACCAACTTCTTGTCCTTTTTTTCCTTGTAAATTTTTATGTTGAATGAAAAGATATTCGTGTTATTGATCGTATCTCGACCAGTGAAAGGCAAAACTGCTTATTACATTTGTTATCGCTAGAGTTCCGAGTTCTCTAGTTCCCGCGTAGAGCTGCCATAGATCGGGAACCGTGGTTTACTGGTACAATAGACCATAGGTTAAGCAACTCTATTAACTAATCAGAACGTGCGTAGTATCTCAGTTATTTTATAAACTCTGATAAAACATGGATTTTGACCAATCAGAGCGCGCGCAGGGTCCTATCTATATTATAAACAGTAATAAAGAATACGCCATCACCTGGTGACGTTTTTAGAGTCTCAGTGATTAGTGATGTAACGCAATCCTAATCCAGTTTGTATCGCGAATTTTTGGGGCGGATTTGTTCGCCGATGTGCCTTCTCCCCCCACAGCAGGGGCAAATTACACCATGGGCGCATGCACGCAGTCATGAATTCGCCGTATAGATTCGAAGTGTGTGTGATTTCTGCAAAGCTGCATGCATTTTGACCCGCTAGCCTTCGACAACAGGTAACTAAAGCCTGCGTCATCAGGAAAGAATGTTTTGTGGCTCGGCGACGGCAAACGACCGTGAGTTGTACTAAGACTGAAAACAAATCATCCATGTAGCTCGCAAATGGCCGTGATGACCCTCAGATTTGTGTTCAGCAAATAAATTTTCCGATTTGCAGCTCGGCAAATTCGTTGTGCCCATAATTGGTTGTCAGAAAACAAACTTTCCGTCCTGTGTAACTCGGCAAAAGGTCGTGTTTTGTGGTCAGAATGGTTAATTCACCTTTTTCATTTGTGAAAACAAGATGTATATGCGAGCAATGTAAACAATACTAACACTGAAAAAATTTAAAAACATTTGGCGACGCACTGTCTTGCAGGGTCGCTGCTAAAACTTTATTTTCTGATGAAATATTTGCTACAGGTGTTGGTGATCTGAAATTGAATTCTAAGTGTCGCCAACAGTTCAAGTGCCTTACCTGGAAAATATTTTGTCCAGTACAAGTTAATACTTCATTAATTAAAAACACTTTTACCGCAGGTTTCAACTTCACGTGCAGATTGTTATCTGTCATTCGATCAAACTTATTACTACTTTGATATAATGTACTCCTTTATCACCACTTCCATCGCAGCATTAGATTAACGGAATTAAAACCTTAAATCAATCACTATTGGATCAAAGCGGTTGTTTGAGGCAGCAGCTTAAACCGCTTCAGTGTTTCGTTACCTTGAGAATCTGCAAATTATTTGGAATTTCAAAGAAAATTCTCAGATTTTGGAAGCGTTTTTCAAAGTGCCCGCTTAAAAACCCAAGCAAATGTTTATATCTCGTGCAAGAAGAGTATTTCAACATCTTATAGCCATAAAATGAGCTCGATTCGAGCTCGGCCACATAACGAAAAGTCTTTTTGCAATTATAGACTATAACTTGCTTTGCAACGGCTATTGTCAAATCTTCATCAAAGGATATGTTTTTCACAGTGACAGCTATCATTTGCAACCGAAAAACAGACAAGTATAGAGTGCCAAAAACTTTCTTCTTTTAATATTAGTATCTAATTCCCGAAGATAGAATTTTAACTACTAACGGGAGGACGTTTTTGCAATGCTATTTTTTTTTTGCCAATTTATTCGGCCATTTTTTGGCCAGAGAGAGCGTGAAATCCAATGTGCCAAATATTCCTGAAAGTAGGCCATATTTAGAAAATGAACCCCCAAACCTTTAAAAACTCATAAATACCTCTCTATAAACTCGAAACAAAGGTCACTTAAATTTTGACCGTGGCCACGCTTTGCTCGATATTTCTGTGCATTTGCTCTTAAGGCAACAACTAATCAAAGTCGTCTTCAAACCATTGCGAACTGTGAACAGTTTCTTCCCGCGACCTAAAGCCTAGGAAAAGGTTGATTGGCCACAATCTTACAAAGTGCGCAAAAGCGGTTGCACCGAATGCAGTTTTCTATACTGCGGTAAAACTAAACAATCACTGAAAACTCGGATTGCAGAACACAAAAGGGCTGTTTCTATGTTCGACCATGACTCCAAGAACTCCTGCCATGTCCACGAAAACAACCACAAAATGGATTTTGGAGGTCTCAGAGTTGTTGGATACGAAGCTAACTTTCACGAGCGACTCTGGAAGCTTAGATGCCAATAAAGGATCTGCAATCTGGAAATGACCACATCGTCATCCCAGAAGTCAACAAGTCTTCGCATGCGCATAAGTCTCGCGCTACGTTTTCTTGAAACTTCACGCGGAATTTTCCTCAGCGCGCGTTCGACGTGAAGTTTTTTGAATCACGCGTACTAACGTTAGTATTTCAATTGATGAAGGCTCAAGCACCAGCCGAAATGTCTTGAAAAAAAGCATAAAAAATAGTCAGTGGCAAACCATTATCTTACAAAATAGTAACACAATGCAATGAAATGAAATTTAGCAATAAGCATTTCACCAAGCCGAATGAATAGGAAATTTCCGAATTACCTTTAGCCTCTTTCTCAAAGCGAGTTTTGGTGCCCCGCATCCTTTCATACGCAAGTTATGCTCATTTTCATATGAGTAGTTGTCCACCAGGCCTCGCTTTGATAGAGAGGCTTAAGGCAACTCGGAAATGGGCTATTGAACAAACAAAACGAGGAAATGTCCATAAACAAAATAAACAAACCACCATGTGCGACAGTAAAATCCTGATCGCTTTCAAAGCATAAACTTCACATCGAAAGGGGACCGAATGAAAAAAAATGTTAAAGAAACGTCATTTAAGATTGATTATAATTCAAGATATCGCTGACAAGTGCATTTGGAAGCAGAAAAACGTGCAAAATTTCAAAGACTTCGACGTATTATCAAATGATTTTCACTTTTGGGTCGTGGGCTCCTTGTGTAGTTTGTGATTATTCAAAACAGAAAGCCAAACAATATAAACAGAAAACCTCACCGCAAAGTTACAAAACAAATTCTCGCTTATCCTGGGTTAGCTTAATCGGGCTTTGGACAACCCGGCCCAGGGGCTCCGCTTTTAAGCTTGGCTAAATCTATATATTATTAATGCAGCTACGACTGAGCAGTCATTTTATCCGCGGTAGTTTTACCAGTGTCTTTAAAAAATCGAATCCAACTTTGAAGACATACTGTACATTACCATTTCGTTTTCTGAAGTCCTAAAAAAACTAAGCTACACAATTACTTGACAATGACATCCGACTATGTTGAAACGTCGTTCATTAATTTTGGTAATTTTTGTGTTGAAGAGGTCCTTAAAGCTGCTTCAAAATCGGCGATCAGCTCAAACCACAGCTCAAAGCGCACATCTTCATCGTCATGTTTTTGAAACCATCGAAAGATAGGATATTCTCCAGGTATTGCTCACCAGCAAGGTTCTTACTAATCTCTACGCTAAGATATTCCTCTTTAGTGTTTCTGAAAATATTGTGTCTTTTCATTTTAAGACCCAAAGAGGGAATTTTCTGTGTTGTAAATGAAAGCAAGACTTTTGAAACATCATGTCCTGCACAGTGGTACATTTTGTATTGGTTTACATGTAGTGGCCGGACCGTCGACAACCATACGTACAGTGACGCCTTAGCCAACAAATGTTCGCATCGATAGGTTACCAGATTTTCTTACCCATAGTGCTCCACTGGCGGGAGTCCGCTATAGAGGAAATTCAACTAATTTTGGATATTGTTACCTACTTTCACACTGTGTTCCATTAAATCCTGGTGCGCAGCTGCAGTTGAATCCGTTCACTCGGTCTGTACAGGTCCCGTTGTTCTTACATGGATGACTTGCGCAGTCATCGATATCTGTTTAAGAAGATAGAACGGATTAAAATACAATAGCTAATTCCATAGTAATAGACGTCCAACAGTAGCAATTAAATGTAGATATGATGATAGAAGCGAATGCAGCCATAACACTACTGGAAAAAAGAGGTGAAAAAATTTTCAGGGTTTTGAACGGGATTCGAACCCGCGACTTTTACTATACCTGTGCAATGCTCTCCCAGCTGAGCTGAATGTGTGGGTTGGCCCTTTAAGGGTTGAAAATATATTAAGGAAAATATATTATTTTGGCTGCAGTCACCTATTTCTTACTGTGTTCCATTAAATCCTGGTGCGCAGCTGCAGTTGTGGGTTGGCCCATAAAGGGCCAACCCACACACGGTCGCTCTCATCTGGCTTTGATAGCCCAGTTGGAAGAGCATTGCACCGGTATCGCAAAGGTCGTGGGTTCGAATCCCGTTCGAAAGCCTGAAAATTTTTTCAGGTCTTTTTTCCAGTAGTGTTATGGCTGCATTCGCATCTATAATCATGTCTGCAATAGTTTATGTTATACTTGAGAAAGCCCAGAGCAAAACTAATAACACTGAACAACTGTATTTGCACACCAGGAGCGTATTCTCAATTTACAGTGATATAAATTCAAGGTCCTTTCATGGCCGCCTGAAATAGACACAGCACAGCAACTTGGACAGGACAGTAAAGGGATATAGGATTACTAACATTGCGTCTGAGAGTACTTGAAAACTTTGAGATTATTTGCTTGTTATACGGAAAAAGAAAACATCTTCATCAAATGTCCATCATGATCATAATCCAATCAGGGGATCACAATGGATTTTCTCCGTAGAATATCTGTGAAACCGATATTTCACAGAGATTTCTTGCCGGCGGGAAACTTGTAGGCGCTCGCCTTCAAGTGCATGGGGAAGATAAAGCCGGTTTGACTGTTTATTATTAGAAAATCTCAGCAGACTTGAAATCCAACTATCTGGCTCTCAGCTCCATGACCTATATAGGCCATTTCTGTTAATGTTGTCATTTATAGACCGATTCTTCTCTCCCTGATAAATTTAACTCTAAACAAATAGTTTTGCGCAGATGGAGCCCGGCGTTTCGTTCTTTATGAAAAGCACCTCATAAATTAAACAGTCGATGCCAATGTCTTGAATGCAACTTTTTGCTATGGGGACGCTTATTGGAAGAATTTATAACAACACTCTCCTGGCTATTTCATTAACAGTAAGGAAGCATAAATTACATGTAAAAGTTCGTAAAAATTTGATTTAGCATCAAGGTTGCACGCATCGTGGGTATGGCTTATTTTGTAGGATACAGAGTCTCCAATCATGGAAACAGCCTGGAATTTGAGGCATTTTATAGGCGCAGGAGGCTTATTGAAGAGGTTTGAAAATAGTAAATCGAGGTAAAACCCCAAACGTCTAGTTACCTAGTTTAGACATGTCACAACGAGCCGGGACTACTTCGCCAGGTTTAATTGAATCGAACCAGTAGTTACCGCTGACTGCATCTTCTCCTTCACTCGCCCTGATCTCGGCGCACGACTCAGCTGGCAACTCGGGAACGGATCCAATAGGAACTAAAAATAGAAAAGTCAAAAACATTGTTTTTTAGCGCTTTTCTGTCATTACTAAACACCACTAATGTTAAGCTCTCTTGACGAAAGCTGCGGGCTTTGTTCGTAGTCCTCGGGATACAAGGAGATTCTGGGCACGCTTGCATAAGATACGAATACTATCCTCAAAAAAACATAGAGATGAACATTCAAAGAAGAACAATACCTCTTTCCCTGAATCGTTTAATATAGAACCGATCGCTGTCCGGAACAAAATCTTCAGGTCTGGCTTCTTTGGTGCGGTTGTTCAACTCACATATGCTTTGGCTGATGACGTAATTAAAGCTTTGACATCTGATGTCATCATCACACTTGTCTAAACAATTAAGCCAGATTCCGGTCTTCTCCTCGATGTAGGTATATCCTTTTAACATCATGCCGCGGATGGAATATTCGCCTCGAATTATACACTGCTGAGCGTCCAGTTTATAAAACATCTGAGACATCAGAAGCACCGTGATGGCCATACTTATGCCGGCTTCTGAAACTGTCATATGGAGAGAAAAATGTCGAGTCTTGCATAATATGTTTCTTGTACCTTACATAAAAAAAATTAACCGTTAGATGCAAGCGGCCATCTCGCTCTCTTATAGCTGAGTATCAATGAGCAGAAATAGCTGTGAATGGCAGCGACACAAAACGCCACCCCTTATTACACCGTGTTGCTTGTAAGCAATCTTGTAAGGTCTGTAAGCAATCTCGAAATAAATTTTAAAAAACTACAAAATAATCTTGAATCAGGCAATAGTCTTTACTTGAAACGTATTCGTCGAATTCTAGGCCTATAAAAACAAAGAGATAACAAAACAGACACACCACAAGAATCTAGAATATCTCAAACAGAATATCTCACTAACGCTCTGTATCTAGGGAGCGGCTGGTGAGGGAACGCTTTGTCAATCATTGGAATTTACTTCAATTTGTGAGAAAAAGCGGTGAAAAACTCAGGCTGCGTCCACACTACAATGGAGAAATTTGAAAACACGGCTATCTTTCTATGGTTAGGCCTACCGTCTCCTCTAACCCGTCATGAAAACGCTCTTGAAACAGGACGAATTTGAAAACACGGCTATCTTCCTATGGTTAGGCCTACCGTCTCCTCTAACCCGTCATGAAAACGCTCTTGAAACGGCAGGAATTTGAAAACACGGCTATCTTTCTATGGTTAGGCATACCGTCTCCTCTAATCCGTCATGAAAACGCTCTTGAAACAGGACGAATTTGAAAACACGGCTATCTTTCTATGGTTAGGCCTACCGTCTCCTCTAACTCGTCATGAAAACGCTCTTGAAACAGGACGAATTTGAAAACACGGCTATCTTTCTATGGTTAGGCCTACCGTCTCCTCTAACCCGTCATGAAAACGCTCTTGAAGCAGGACGAATTTGAAAACACGGCTATCTTTCTATGGTTAGGCCTACAGTCTCCTCTAACCCGTCATGAAAACGCTCTTGAAACAGGAGAAATTTGAAAACACGGCCATCTTTCTATGGCTAGGCCTACCGTCTCCTCTAACCCGTCATGAAAACGCTCTTGAAACAGGAGAAATTTGAAAACACGGCCATCTTTCTATGGCTAGGCCTACCGTCTCCTCTAATCCGTCACGAAAACGCTCTTTAGACTGGAGGAATTTGAAAACATGGCTATCTTTCTATGGTTAGGCCTACCGTGTCCCCTAACCCGTCACGAAAACGCTCTTCAAATTGGAGGAGTTTGAAAACACGACTATCTTTCTATGGTTAGGCCTACCGTCTCCTCTAATCCGTCATGAAAACGCTCTTCAAACTGGAGGAATTTGAAAACGGCGGCTTGCGTTTTAGTGTGAACGGGAAACATTTTGAAAACAGATCTTTTCGAAAACGACGACATAACGATAATCAAGTGATCTCCCTACCAGAGTTTTGCTCAAACACAAATCCAAAATGACCGGTGATTGTTGCATTTTCCAAATTTTTCCAGCGTAGCGTGGAAGAAAACATTTACTACGTTTTCAGACGTGGCCTGTTGTATTGATAACCTTTAATAATAACTACTTATTATATGGCTGTGTCTCACAAGGACTGGAAACTACCGAATTCACGAATTTGATTAGCGATGCGCGCGTTTACCGATTCATTCATCGTCTCAAACCCAGGACAAAACTACACACAGTGAACTTTACGTATTCCGTTAAAAACACACAATTCTTTACGGGAAAAATGATTGTCACAGCCTCAAAAAGGTATTTTAGTATCGTGGTGCCACAACTTGATGGGGGAGTTCCGACTTATGTGGCGAAACGTCAACGCATATAGAAAAGACAGAAAGTGCTTCAAAATAGTTCAAACCAAGGGTCTTTCGGTAAAAGAAAATACTAATGCTTCAGAATGTACTGCTCAGAATAACTTGATCTTCGCATTCCCTTTCGACAACATATCTTCGCCTTCTTCATTCTAGGATTTATGGATGAACTTTTCAAGCCTTGTGAACGTCTAAAACTTCCTGCAGTGATCAGAAACGCTGCTACCGACAGAAATCGCCCGATTGTTTACATCTGATGATACTTGAACCTGATTTACACTTGCTTGGGTTAAAGCGAGGGAATTTATTTGATGAGAACTGTGGCGGAGTTCAATATTCCAGTAATTTTTGTGACTAAGATGATAACTTATAAGTTTCTTCGTGGGGTTCTGCTCAGGATGCATGACAGATCTGCCGATGGTGTTTTTCACTTAGCGATTTTAGCTTTACCTAAGACTCGGTAAACTTTGATTGTTTTTCACTAGTGCCCGCCAAGGTTCCGGCTGGTCAGTCAAAAACGACTTCTATATAAATTTTGTTAAGGAAAAATCTCTAAACTTTTAGCTACTCGGATTAAAGCTACTTTCTCTCACTGTTTTTAATCGACTTTCGTTTCAATGCGCTTGAATTTTCACAGCCGGGCTCTTCCTAATTTGCATAATCCGTAATCGCCCGTGGGCATTACGGCTACATAATGACCGCTCAAATCTCGCTCTTAGCCAATCAGAACGTGCGTTATATCGGCCACAAGCCAAAGCCATATAATGTAACGCTGATGTTTTTTTTCTGGAAAAGAGCTGGTTAAATTTATCCACGCATCGTCCTAACTTTTTCTTTAGCTTTCTTCAGCTCACTGAATCCAAGATATCGCTCATTTACACAAAAAGAAGACAAAAAATTTCAACTGACAAATACACAAAAAGAAAAAAAACAACGAAAACACTCGAGGTCGCTCGCTCAAGAGAAAACCGCATACTGGCCTTTAGACCACAGCATACGTAAACAACAAAGATGTTTTCCGCATAATTTGACTTAATTGAGGGGTTTTAATAATGACAAACGGTAATTTCATGCGGTGGAGAAAATGCGGTATTTCAAATCCACTTGTTACTGGTAATAACTTCCTTCATTAATTGCCAAGTGCTTTGGAGCTCGTAAGAAGTCGTTTTCATTTTTAGACTATAGAATTCAAAGGATAATTACCTTTATAACAGAAGACTGAACCGAAAAAAACCGTGACAGAACCCATGGGCATAAAGTTCATAATTATGTTGATAATTAAATTCAGATAATATATATTTTTTTTTAACAAGAGCTTTATACACAGAAAGAGATGTTTGTTACGACTATAACAAGAAAGCCCGCATTTCGGTTATTTGCCGGTTGAACTCCAGCTTTTCCTGCCCTCCGAAGATTTTTGAAAGATCTGTCCTCAAAGATCACACAAAATGCAAAGCAATGGGTGTCAGATTAACTACCTTGCCGATTTTATTAACGAAAAATGCAGCAGCATCCCTTTTTAGGCGATATAATACAAACTAGACACGCATTTTACAGATCCCTGTTCCCATCTAGTGAGAAAATTGCTGGTTTTGAGATTCCTTTCTCTTCATTTCTATGCTTAAATGCTGACTGAGAATCATTTTGAAGAACGTAGCGACGCTATAAGATAAATGTAGGTAGCAATTTCTCGTACGAACTTTTGTAACGAATTAAGCGTTGGCAATCGTGTCAAAAGGCACTGTTATACTAGGTTATAAATAAAATGTCTCGGATTGTTTTGGCTGCAGCGACGTTGCATTAAGTGGAATCAAATCCTACTTTTTAAAAAGATTGCTCTAACGAAAACGTGTGAGACATGTCAATTTCAGAGAGGTTTACACCAGATAACACCCCATGCAAATTGCTCCGTAGATGCGCAACAAAATTGTGAGACAAATTACAAATAAATTCCGGTAGATTTATTCAAATGTTATTTCTGGAAAACTTAGCGATGCATTAAGAACTTGAAATCTCCATGAACAGGGTTTTCCGTTTATCTTACAGTATATTGACAATACAACTATCCTTTAAAATACCAAAGAATGGTAAATAAAGAAGGCTTCCATGAGACAAAGACAAAAATGACTGAACTGCAACTTTTAGAAGATTAGTTTCCTAAATTATCACCAAGGACTGTGATCCAGATCATAGTCTCTTGATTATCATCATCATCATCATCATCATCATCATCATCATCATCATCATCATTATCGACAAAATTATCGAACCAAATGAGCACATTTATATTTTTGCATGGGTCTTATCTTTTAAACTTTTCGCGCATCGTCAATTAAGGACCGAAATTACTTTCGCCAAAGAGACAGACAGGAGATAAAAATGTTACCCAAAAAACGCATTTTTCTCCGTTTTTGTGAGTGATTAATAAAATACCGTGTCAATTTTACCCGAGAAACAATTTTGCGTGATCTTTAAGAATTTTAACGAATGAAAATATTGAGGGTCAATGTCGAAGAAAAGGTTGTTGTTATTCATCGTGGTGGATGCAATAATAACTACTTAATAACAAAGAGTGAGGTCGTTACGGGAAAATCTCAAACTGAGGCCTTGCCGTATTGACCGAGCAATAGCGAGGTCAATACGGTAGGCCGAGGTTTGAGATTTTCCCGTAACGACCGAACGGTCGAGGTTATTAAGTTGTTTATTATATGGCTCATCAATAAAGAGAAAAATCATTCGAGCGGAAGTCGTCAATTTACATCCGGCGATGCGCGCGTTTACCGATTCATTCATCGTCTCAAACCTAGGGCAAAACTACACAGTCAGTGAATTTCACCACTGTATTACGTATTCCGTTAAAAACACTCATTCCTTTACGGAAAAGTCACTGTCACAGTCTCAAAAACGTATTTTACTATCGTGGTACCACAAGTTGAGGGGGAAGTTTTTCCGACTTTTGGGGCGAAACGTCAACGCATATAGAAAAGACAGCAAGTGCTTCAAAATTACATCTGATGATCCTGGAAGCTGATTTACACTTGCTTGTGTCAAAGCGAAGGAATCTGTTTGACGAGAACTTTGACGGAGTTCAATACTTCGGTAATTGCTGTGACTAAGATGATAACTTACAAGTTTCTTTGTGGTGTTCTGCTCAGGATGCATGGCAGATCTGCCGATGGTGTTTTTTCCTTAGCGATTTTAGCTTTACTTAAGACTAGGCAAACTTTGATTGTTTTTCACTAGTGCCCGCCAAGGTTACCGACTGGTAAGTCATCTATATAAATTTTATTAAAGAAATATCTCTAAACTTTTAGCTACTGATATTCTCGTACTGATTTTAATCGGCTTTCATCGCTTCAATGCGCTTGAATTTTCAGAACCGGGCTCTTCCTAATCAACACCTTTGCATACGACCTGTCTGCTTTCTTGGCTAACGTATTATCTCCCCTTGCAGGTAACTCGAACTTCACAGTGAAGAACTCAACTGACTTCGCCTCCGCCATCGCCAGTGAAGAGATCCAGGACCACGAGATCATGGTGTCTTTCGACGTAGAGTCACTGTTTACCAACGTATCGATCGAGGGCGCCGTACAAGCCGCGCTACAAAAAAATGGAGAACGACGCAGGCCTGGCTGACCGCACGACACTTACACCAGTTCAAATCGCGGACCTCTTGAATTTCGTATTAAGATCTACGTACTTCCAGTACAACGGATCGATTTACGAACGAGACGGCACAGCCATGGGGAGCCCTGTATCCGCAGTTATTGCTAATCTCTACATGGAGATATTTGAAGAACAAGCAATAGACTCCGCACCTTGCAAGCCTAAGGTCTGGAAACGCTACGTAGATGATACTTTCACCATCCTGGATCGGGATAGAGTTGACGTCTTCCTGCAACACCTGAACAGTCAACAACCATCAATCCGTTTCACCATGGAGATCGAGAACAACAACAAGATCGCCTTTCTCGACACGTCAGTTTACAGAGAACCTGATGGCCGCCTTACCACCAGTGTCTACAGGAAACCAACACATACTGATCAGTACCTAGCGTATGATTCACACCACCCTCAGTCAGTAAAGCGCGGTATTGTGAAGTGTCTGTACGACCGGGCTAAACGTCTCGTCACCAAACAATCAGTAATCGCTGGAGAGAAGAAACATCTGTCATCTGTACTTGTTTCTAACGGATATCCCTCCTCTTTTGTACAGAAGATCACAAAGGCACGAACAACCCCAAGAAGAGAGCCTGTCGCGGAATTTAAATCCACCGCCGTTTTACCTTATGTCCAAGGAGTTTCGGAGTCTCTCCGCCGCTGCCTAGAACAACAAGGCATTCGCACCGTCTTTAAGTCCGACACGACACTTCGGTCACACTTAGTGCGACCAAAGGACACCGTCAATCCGGCTAAACAAGATGGTGTTGTCTACAGGATTCCCTGTGAGTGCAGCAAAGTCTACATCGGGGAAACAGGGAGATCTATGCAGGAGAGGATCAAAGAACACGACAGGGATATACGACTCGCCCGTACCCAGACCTCCGCCGTTTCTGAACACACCCACGAGACCGGCCACTATCCTATCTGGAATGAGGTCAAGTTTATTGATCGAGATCCTCACTGGTACACACGTAGGGTCAAGGAAGCTATTCACATAAGACTTCACCCTAACAACATCAACAGGGATAGTAGAATTGAAATTCCTGAAGCATGGATACCCACGATCAAGAAACACAACAACAGGAGAACGGTACAACAGCGGACCACTGAGGGAACAGCTACTCGCCGGAACAATGGAACAATAGGAGGATCGAAATGCACCAATCACAGCCGACCTTTGTGATATAAATGATACCGTGCTATAAGTCGACCTTATCGCCTGAAGAAGACTAGCAGTAAGCAGTCGAAACGTCGCGATCTACAATATTAATATTGAGGGTGTTCCCGGAAAAACCCAGACAAACTCGGATCCTTGGTCAAATTGGAATTTTAAAATGTCGGTTTTCATAAAGAGAGCAACATAGGAGTTCTCGGAAGAAAACATGAACGAGAAGAAGAGGTTGAAGAGAAGAACCAACAACAAACTCAACCCGATCATGAGGCAGAGTTTGGGATGCCAGCCAAGACAAGTGGATGTTAGGATACACAAAGTATGAGAGTATAAAACGCGATTTAAAGTCTATCAATGAAAATGTAAGGACATTTTCGAACTCACCCTCCGCTTGCGTTGAACGAACCATCATTGAAATCGATGACACAAAAATAAGGAGGGCAAGAACATTCATTTTTACTCCGCAACGAACGTCCTCAGTTCTCAAGTCTTATGGAAAGTATTCAGCCAGCACCAGCTGGCGATGTGAAGTCGAAATAACATCTCATTACAAGCCAACACTGTAATAAGAAATGACGGGTTTTGTCTTTGTCATTCAGAGCTATTTTTGCTCATGTCAGTTTGACTCCTCCTACTTTACGTACTTATCATGTAAACAAAATGTTTCTATGGACGTGTTTCTCAACTAAGCTTACAGGAAGAAATTCCTTCTTAGGCCTGTTTATTTTATTTTATTTTATTTTTTTCTTGCCCTTCTTTATGAGTGAATGTTTTATTCCGATGGAAGATACATTCCAAGCTCATGTTTTTAACAATCACTCAGTTAAAAACCTTCAATTTCTTGAATGTCCTTGGCATTTACCTCGTTCTCTACCTTTATTTTTGCACTTTATTGTAAATTTAAACATTAATTTCGTTGTTTTCCTGCTAATATATTGTTTTCTAGTTCAATTTGACTCGTGAATACTTAAACTGAATATTGAATTTATGTTAGGACGTTATTGCAACTTCGAGCTAAGCTTATAATTAATTCAATTTAAAAAGTAACAATAGTGATACGAATTTTTTTGTGAAAGGGAGAATGTTGAACATTATACAGTGGAACCTCGATTTAACGAACTTTATTTAACGAAGTCCTCGATATCACGAACATAATTCGGCAGCCCAAACGTAAAATCTACCTCGATATAACGAACTACAATGTTTCCTTGTTTACATAGACAATTTAATGTATAACCTCTGTGTTGCGACATTTTTAAATCAGTACACTGAAAGTGTCGTTCTTTTGTTAACAAAAGCTGCGCGTCTGCTCAAAAGTGAAAGTAATTGATACTGAAAGCCACCATGCTTAATGAATTGCATCTCAAAACGCGGCACTTCTGGGTGACGAAAATTGCATTGAATTACGTGACAGAAGTCACCTGTGTTACAAATCAATCATTTTCCCCTCAAATTCGTTATATCGAGGTTTTCGATATAACGAACCCTCGATTTAACGAACAAATTTGGCCGGTTATTCTGCAGGCCTCCATGCACATAAGATGGTTAGAAGTTAGTTGAATGCCATTCACGAAATGCTTCATCATGCTTCATCAGCTTTCTACATTTTCTATGTCGTGGAAAGTGATAAGATAGTGCATCGAGCCAAGACCAGTAGGAAAAGTGAGGTCAAAATAACAGCTCATTACAAGTCAACACTGTTTAATAAGAGATGGCGTGTTTTGTCTCTGTCATTCAGAGCTATTTCCGCTCATGGCAGTTTGACTCCTCCTGCTCTAGCTATTAAGACTTCCTGTTTAAATTAGGAGTGGCGAATGGTCCTTCAAAAACCATGGGTCTCGCAAAATTTTCGCCGAATTTCACGGGTCTCGGAGTCTCGTTTTCTAGCGGTTACGTGCGTCTCGCAGTCTCGATTTTTCTCACAAAGCTGTCTCACAGTCTCATTTTTTTCAAGGCTAAAAAAGTCGCGAAGTACCGATTTGTTTATTTTTTTTTTTAGTAAAGTTAAATGACATCACAACATCTTAAAACCTGAACGTCTTGAGTTCGCATTCAAAACGCTTTAAAGTCTCGGTCTCGCAATTGAAGAAATCAAAATGTCTCGGGCTCGCAAAGAAAAACGCTAATCTCGTCGTCTCGCAGTCTCACATTTACCGGTACGTTAAGGCCTGGATGAAACTTAAAAAATAGGCAAAAATGCAATAAAAAATATTTAAAATCACAGAAACCGTGTATATGAGTCTTTATGCGCTAGATTGCTTTGAACAATTTTTTTCCTAATTTTCCCAACACTAACTGTCAGCACACAAGTGTCACGTGACACTTTAATGTACATTTTCCCGCCAATATTATTTGTTGTCCTTGCAGGAGTACTTTTCGCTTGCCTTAAAACGCCAAACTCGCCAAAACGATAGTTCTTGAGACGAAGAATCTGAAATGTACTGGCAAGGATGACTTAACTTTCTGTTCAATGTCCTACAGTGAATTTAGGCACTTCTGGATAGATTGTGGCAAATGTCGAACTAACTGATTCTTTTCTTCTTCACCAATGCAGCCTTTCCAGTAAACAACATGTTTACTGGGGTTCTACAAAAATGTTCTGGGTCAAACACGCGGCTAAAGTGTGTAAAAACTGCTCCTGCAGTTGAATTCGCGAACTCGACTACGATTTTATTTCCGAGCGCCATTTTGTTTGTGAACCTACGGGTTTTAGAAACAGCGGATGTCACTGTTGCTATGACATCTCGGAAGGTAGGCAACATGGCGGACGATATTACTATGTTTTGTTCTGGAGAGAAATGCCACTTCCCACGACGAAATCATCGCTTGAAAAGTAGAAATGTTTCGCAGAAAAGGGTCTATGCTGAACGACTTCTAGGCTTTGCGATCTTATAACATAATTCGATGCGGTAACGTGAGGAACGAAGAGCATTTGTGGCTGTTAAAGCAGACAGTAAGGTTGTTAAACTACTAATGTGAAATTTAATTTTGCCCTCAAAGCCTGTTTTGGTTAAATGATATTCCATTAAAATCTTAAAATATTTGAAAGATGATCTGTTCTTAATTTATGTGGGAATATAATGTACCGCTCAGTTAAAATTGCGCCAACTTCAACCACACTAGTATTTCTTTCGAAGTGGCTCAGTTCGCAAGCACGGTTCGCTCTTCAAAGTAAAAATGGTTGCTACCCTTATTTGCCCGACGAGTTGCGGCTTTGCTCGGACGGCTGCTCTAGAAATAGTGAAGGAAACAACTCAAACGTTTCGCCGGGAAAACGGAAAGGGAACAGCAAAATTCAGAGCGCGCTCAATGCTAGAGTGTTACAAACGGTTCAATGAAATATTCAAGGAGAGATCTGAGGAGTTTGATATTGATTTTCTGAAATTTCAAAAGAAAATACCAGCTCTCCGAGATATGTTTAGCCGCTGTAATCCAAGAAGAAAGGACGAGAAGGAAAAGTATCTTGAAACATTTAGCATAAAAAACTGGAAGGAAATGGCGCGTGCGGAAAAAACGAGCATTCGTTTTCAAACTGCCAAGGGTGCTATCATCGCTAAGCTGAGATTCAAGCTTTACTCCCTGTGAAGTCGAATCAATTTTTGGGGATAGCAAAGGAAAATCCCTTTTTTACTGCTGGCAAAGAGAAGATTAGACCAAGGAAAGCAGGAGAAGTCAAAGACATTGCCAGGGCTCTCTACAACAAAATAGATGCCACCTTTCAGAAAGTATGCAGTACATCCTTTGGAGAGGTTTTAACCAAACTCCCAGAGCTCCAGCTTCGGAAGAGAAAGTCCCTAACCGAAGCCAAGAGAGAACAGAGACAGTGCTACAGAAAATACAAGCAGAAAGTAGAAGATGAATGGGAAAAGACTTCCCTTTTAAGGTAATTATTCAGTGTGAATGGGTGAGCGAGTAAGTAAAAAAGAGTCTATTTACTGCAGACATTAAAAAGAACATACATGATAAAATTGAGGCCTCAAGAAAAAAAAAAAAAATAACAATCAAACATCAAGATAGAATTCTTTATTCCTATTCTCTCCCTGACTTACATGTATTATCTGTTAATTATAACTAACCTCCAGCCTTTCTCGACTGGTAAAAGATTTATAAACAACCTGCTCAGTGTACATGTTTTATAGGCTCTTTATGAACCTTGACTTCAACAAGCGCAAGGAAAGCTACATTTACTTGTCCAAAGTTTGAAACATGTACGTAAATCGTATTTTATCTTTCAGGTGTCTTGGTGAGCGACAAGACAACGAGACCGTCTTGATTCTTCGTTTGAGACCAAACCAGCTGCAATAAAAAGAAAGGAGACCAGTTCAGAACCTGAAGCAACAGCCCCTGTGAAAAGAAAACGTCATGCTGGCAACTTCGACGTTATGACATGGAACTAGAATGGGTTAAAGCTTGAAGTGGAGGGATACAAAGATGACACCAAGGTCAACTGGTCTGAGCTTGCAAGAAGATATGAAATAAAGAACAAGAAGGGAGAAATTGCTAAAAATGATGGCCAAATAGCACAGGAATGGCTTATATCTCAAGGTGTCAACCTGCATAGATTTAAACGACCCTCTGAAGCTGAAAGACAGCCCCGAAGAAAGAAACTAAAGGGCTTGCTGGTGAAGTCTCCATCCCCACACCAGAAACAAATGATACATTAAAGCAAAGGCTTAAGCTCAAGATTCAAAAAGGAGAATTTACATTTGGAGAGCTCATTGTTCCTAGAGAGGTGAGCATGTGATGAACTGTGATGACAATGACGATGACGATTAAAAAAAAAGAAAGAAATTCTGGAGAGATAAGGGGGCAAAGCTATCTCAATGAAGAAACACATGTACAATACATGTAACATTTCAAAATCTGCAAACTTTTTCTGAGCTGTTCTGAAAAAAAAAAACAAACAAACAAAGTGTGTTATGCATTGCAGTATCGGTTATTTAATTGTTCTACTTTCTTAGCATCAGTAATTTTACTTTCTTATTTCAGTATGAAAAGCTGGTCATTGATGCAGATGGCAAAATCCAAGCAACAACATTCACTGTGCAAGGACGAAAGCAACCTCTTGAAGAGATAAGAAAGAAAACACTGCAAATGCAAGAAAAGTTCATGAAAAACAAGCCCAATGAGTACTACACTGAAATGTCTAGGGAGGAGGTCACCAAGCAATTGAAGAAACTGAATGAATACAGCAAAGATGATGGACTCACCAAAATGAGGAAAAAATTTCAAAGAATATCAACAACAAGACACCTTCAAATATGGCATGACCACTCCACACTAGCAAACACTGGTCACATCATATTCACAGTTAACTGCTTGTATGACCCTGCCATCTACATGACAGATGAAGAGTATAAGGAAGCAGCTGGAAAGGTGGCAAATGTCAAGGCTGAAGCAGAGAAGCCCCATGTTTACATTGTAGCAAGGTGTAGGAGCTGTGATGCAGAGCAACTTGCACATGTTGAAACACGCTTTGTTGTCTGCATCACCTCCAGAGAAACATAAAAACCACAAATGGAGTTGAAATTAAGGACATTATGAGATTTTTTCATGGTGATTCCCCATCTCGGGAATTTGAAAGCGGGCAACAGAAAGGAGGCCACTATTACTGCTCTGGTTGTGGAGCCCATGCAGACAGAGTTTACGACCTTGCCTACAGTTTCCACTGCACAACAGTTTCACTAGATGACTGTCAAAAGATAGTCTTGAAAGGGCCCATAGGAAAGAGAAACTCTCTCCTTCAAAAGCCAAAACCTTTCACTGCATTGCAAAAGCCAGAACTTGAATTAGAACTAGCAGGGAGGGGAATATATGATGGAAAGACGAAGAAAGAAATGCAAAAGCTCTTGGAAGAAGATCTCCATGGTGTTAGCCGAGTGCCAGCACTTCTCTTCAGTAGCCCTCAAAGCTCACTGGAATCTTTAAATCTAGGAAGTTATGAGGTACTTCCATGTGAACCAATGCATGACATTGCACATCACATTGAAAACCTACTAACAGAGCTACCAGTACACATAGAGGATGAAGGATGTAAGAAGAAACTACTTGAAGCAGCAAGCCTAACAACTGGAAGGAAAGAAACAAAAAGAGCTGTTGATTTTTGCTGTTCACTGATTACGACCTCCTTGTATGTGCAAGGAACAGCTAGCCCAAGAGTGCAGAGTCTTCTGGATACAATGGTTGATATGCAGGACATTCTTTACAACGATGACAAAAAGAGATCCCCACGATTGATTTTACGCTATCACAACTCTAGTTGGTACCACCACATACTCTGTCGAGCAATTGTTGGTTTCGATCTTCAAAAAATGACTGTAAGGAAGTTCTATGGCACATACTTCCATGACCTAACAGCTCATGCCCCACTCCAACTCCGAATAATATCAGGACGCTCTTCAAATGCTGAAGAAGAAGAAAGAACATTCAATACTGTCAAATCAATCACTAACACCACATCAAACTATCGCCCTGCCCACATTATCAGCAACATATTCATTCGTTTGCAGGCTGAAGAAAAATTAGGAAGATCAGAGAACTGTGTGGAAAAGCAGCAGTCACAAGTTTCACGTTTAGCACATTCACTTCCACTACAAAGAAACACAAAAATCCCAAAGACCTTCATAAAAAAACATCCCAGCTCATGGCAGGCACATTTGGAGAGGATAAGTGACTTTTTGATACCAGGAGAGGGTGTGTGGTGGTCCCAAGATGATGATTTTGTTGAGTTTTTTTATGCCTGTGGTGAAGCTGAGTACTGAGAGGAGGGTCCCACACTGCACCACTTCAGGTCCAGCAGTTTAAAGAGTGAAGAGCAGTACTTATTGGAGTGTTGGCAAGAATGCTTACAAAGAGAAATCATAATTCCAACACACTTGATTCGTGGAGAAGATGGGGATGGCAGAGTTAATCGAATTTATACAGATTATTTGACTGGCCCACTGTTCACTGAATTTTCTGCCCAAGTAGTTCAAGCTCTACATGTACCAGAATCTGACGTCATGACAGTACAAGGAGAAGATGAGCCTTCAACGTCAGCCCCTGAAAGTACTTTAGAAGACTACCTTGTAGATGAGTCAGCTCTGTCCCCATCAAGTGATGTTCTTCAAAGACCCAATTGTGACCACCAAACAGTGGTAGAATTGAGACTTATTGGAGTAGAGAGGAATATAGAGTTTGAAGATCAGAACTTGCTGGAAACACCCTCAGCTACAGATCACCAAGATGAAACCAGTGCCTCAGGTATGGTGGTTAACAACAACAACAACAACAACAATAATAATAATAATAATTATTATTATTATTATTATTATTACTATTATTATTACTACTATTACTATTACTATTAAATTGTTATTATCACTATTATTATTGTCGTTGTTGTTATTGTTATTGTTATCATTTCATTGCCCATGAGTTTTGTTATTATTCTACTAGTCATTGCACTTAACTGAAAGCTGAGGCACATTATAGAATTACTGCAAGAACATAGCCCATGAGGAGCACTTACAATGTATAAGAGAGATAGTTCATTTGACAGAAAATCAAGAACTACTTTTCAAACTTACATGTACATGTAATGTTATCACTTTACTCTATTGTTACTGTTTGGTTAACTGGACATCTCGTTATAGTCATTCCAATCCATACATTCTAAAACTCACTCATCTCCTCTAAAAAAATAATAAATATTACACTATTACCTCACTTACAGGAAATGAATGTAGAGCTCTTCAGACAATTGACCCAAATGTCATATCAGGTGGTTGTTCTGATTGTCCTAAGAGAAACGAAGATTCAACTCACAATCAACAACTACAAGTAAGTAGAAGTGTATGCTTAAAGAAAAGTAAAGAATACATTGTAACTAAGTAAATAAAAATCTAGAACCAAACAATCTCTGAACTTTCTATAATGTAACCTTTAAAATGTAAATTGGGTGACCCATGGGTAGATTAACATTAACAACTTGTGAAATAATAACTTGAATAGTTACCACAGCTTGTCCTGGTTTCTACTTGACTTTCAGAATTATTTCCTTTGAGCTGCATAATTATCGTCAAGGCTGAAAAATCTTACAGTTTTCTGTGGCTGAACCTAGTGGAGACATACATGTACATATAAAGAAAGCAGCTACAGTCTTACAACAGAATTGACACTGTAATATGGAATAATCTATAGAACAAGATCGTATCAAGAAAACCGGCTCAACATTGATAACAATAGGCATAGTTATAAGACCTAAAATTGGTCTTATATGGTCATTTTGAACAATGGCGGTATAAGCTTCTAAATGCCCGCGGGAGTTTTTGAAATTTCCGATTACCATACGAGCGCGACATTTAAACGATCGGAAAGACTGAATGGAAGACAAATTCTCCTGAGGGGAGATGGTATTGGTATAATCCTGTCGGTGCAAATAGTTGCCGTGGGGTGGCTGGTAGGGTGACGGTTGTACATATGTATTTAAAAGTGAAAGTAAAAGCTGCCGACAAGTAAGGCATCTTTTTGCTTTAAAATTGCTCTAACCTGATAAACTCACCACGCGTGGGAGTGAAATTGAAGTTCGCATTTGGCTAGATTGCGAACAGGCTCTCTTTCGCTCTAAAACCCATAAGATCAGTGTAGGATGAACGCGAAAATAGCGAGCGCGATAATCGAGCGGCAAAGCTGCTCGCTTCGCGCTCCCGCTGTTTCCGCGTTCGACCCACGGATTGAAAAGCAGGAGGAGAGACTGCTTTCAGTCGAGCATTCGGCCACAGATTAATGGCTCTTAACAGCGCTTCGACGCTCGCGCATCTTTCCTCGCCGACCGATTGATGTCCACAGCGATTTCCAGCGGAAAGAAATCAGGGAACAAATAATTAAAATTGAGTGTTGGAGCATGTAAATTACTGTATCATTCTTTTGTTTTCTTTTTTGTAACACAGGAGAATCAATACAAAGATGCCACTCCCCTTCAGACCAAACTTTGTAAAGCAATAGCAGTTGTACTTGGGAACACAGCAGAAGTTCAAAAGCTAGACAGAGCAAGAAGATGCCACAAAAGCAATCCAAACCACAAAGAGAGAGCCAATGACTACCTCTCTAAGCTTGCCTTAGTGCAATCAAACGTCTTAAGTAAACAACTTAAATTAAAAAGAAGATTTGATGCGTGGGAGAGGGAATTCTTTGTAACTCACAATTGCCTGTTAGCACTGCTTGAAGATATAAATAATGATCTAACAGCAAGTGAGCTTAACAAGCAATTAAAATATGCGCGAGCTCTCTTACGAGAATGGAAAATGGATGCCTTGGGCTAAAAGAAAACAAAACTGTAAATATTTTATACCGTTTCGTATCTATAACGTATAGCTGTAGGTTACAAGTGCAAGGATGTAAATAACAACAATACGAAAGATATATGAACGTCACTTTAGCTTCGAGTAGAAATAAACGCCTTTGTGAACAATTATTCAAGTTCTATCGAGTCGTTATTACGGTATTGATAATAGATTGTTTATATAAATCTTACCTGTTCAGTTGAGGTCAAATATCCATGTTTCTGACCGGAAATAAAAGCGTTCCCACAACGAAAACCTTGAAGTCATTCACGACACAAAATGACATCCAAGATAAAAATCCGCTGACATATGCTACCATGGGCTCCGATAAAGCGTTTCCACATATGGTTCGACTACCGCAAGAACACTGGGGACAAAATCATGTATGACCTTATTTGGGAAAGGGAATTTTTTCCCGCCGCGAATTTCGAACGCGGGAACGAAAAAAGTAATCAGCCCGGGAATAAGTGTGACATTGTTTAGGTCCCTATGGGAAAAAAGAGCCGAGAAAACACGAAAGAAGAAATAAGGCGAATGAATAGAGAAAGGAGAAAAACAAAACGACGACAAAGGAGCCTTGAAAAGGAGAGAACACTTGCGACTGAGTTGTGGAAAGAGAAGGATCGCCTCGCGAGGCAACGACAGATATGCGAATATCTGTCACGAAAGTATTACGATCGCTGGCGTTCTCTTCTCAACCGAGAAGCTTCGAGGAAACCTTTCAATTCGATTTTGGGGAAGCCTGTAACACAGAGAAAGGTTTGTAATTGTGAACTTTAGTAGTCGTAAACAATAAGTAATAAGTCCTGCTTCAGTCAAAGGGACAGTAAGCTGTTATCGGCTATATCTCAGGGGAGGGGGAGGAGGTCGGGGCTGACCCCAGTAAGCCCTTGGACACTTGCACAATTGTTATTAACAAATGTTTGCACTCTATACCTTTTTCGATATATTCAGCAAAAAGATACCATTGTCCCTACCCTCCCCCCTCCAGGTGGACACTTAACTATGCTTGAAGAACTACAGAGCAACAGTGTAATGAAAGCAGTGCTTGCACAATTAAATGAGCAAAAACGCCCTTGGGGTGCTTCAGCTACAAATACTAGGCCTTCTCTGTTTTGTTACAATACAGGTACTGATAAAGACAACCTATGATTCGTCCTTGCAAATTGAGCGTGGCCTTTTGGAGCACCCGAAAGATGAATCTGGTAAACAAGTTACAATTCATCTTGGTTCTGGTGCATTTGGATACTGCAACAAGATGTTTTATAGAGGAATTCCTGTTGCAGTTAAAACATTTTATTCTGCAACAGCAGACGAAGTAAAAAAAGGAGGCAAGAGTCATGTTCAACTTAAAGCATTTAAATTTCCCACTTCTTCTCGGAGTTTGTACTGTGTCAAAGCCTTATCTTTTGGTATCCTCCTTTTATAATGTTTCTGACAAACCATACACAATGTATTCAGTACTGCAAAGCAGCAATTTGAGCCTAGCATTGGATACCTGGCTTATCCTAATCCATCAGCTTGCTCAAGCAATTTCCTATCTCCATAATCAAGGCTTTATTCATCGGGATATAAAAGCAGATAATGTCCTTGTTTCATATTTAAACCATGAGTACCGTGCAATCTTAATTGATTTTGGCAAGTGCACAGTATCAACAGCAAGTGGATGCCTTATAAAGCGTCTCACTCCAGAAGAACAAGAAAAATATAAAAGAAAACATGGTCATTAATTGCTCCAGAGATTATAAATGGTAGCCGTCCACCTTCATTTGCTAGTGATGTTCACTCCTATGGACAGATTGTCTGTGCAGTTGGAGCAAAAGTTGCATGTGATTTACTTTGTGCTCTAGGGAAAAAGTGCATCTACAGTGATGCCAAGTTAAGACCAAAACTAATTCAAATCATAGAGCAACTTCAGTCAAAATTTCAATGGCAGTGCAAGTGATTAATGTTTTACAGTTAACACAATCCTTTTGATACTGTTCATATATATATATATATATATATATTTCATGTTTACATCAATTTTTAATAGTAGGGAGATTGTCCAGCACTTTCATTTTTGCTGTTACTTAAAAAGCCCACTAGAGCACTGAAAGCTTTCTCGATGGCGCATCGTAGGTTGGCAGCTGACAAAATGGCACATCTTGTCAGTCAGTACTTTTGTGGTGCTAACAGTGACTACAAAATAAACCCTTTGTTAAAGGTGAATAGGTGCCATTTCAATTGTATATACATGTATATGACAGTTTCATCAGGATGCTTGGTTTGGCAAGAGTACTTAATAAGATCAACAGGCTCTCCTCTTGCAATGACTGCCAAAACACAGGTCCCTATTAATAGCAGGTGTTTCACCAAGGGGGTAACCTGCTTTAAAAAACCTGGATGTTATATTTAACAAAAAAGGAAGGAAAAGAAACAGAAAGACAGACAACAGAAACAATTTCAAAATTACACAATTAATATAACAATTTTTATTGAAGGACATAAATAAGTTATAATATCAAATCAGGAACGATTTGACAAAATTAGAATAGAATGTTACTAGCATGTTAGTTTTATGACTCATAGAAGCTGTGCAGTTATTTTGTATTTACAGTTTTATAGACATCCAGCTGTATCACTGACAGGACATTTTCAGCTTTCTATGTATATGAAAATATTGGCAATAAAAGAAAGGAAGATATGGGCATGCTCCCTTATACTATTAAGGGAGTATGCCTGGTGTGTGTGTCTTGTTTATATTTAAGACGGATTCCACTCAAAGTTCACACGATGAGTGCAAAAATTATTTACTAAAAATCTACTCATAGCACGGTTTTTTTTTTGCATAAAAAACATCTCACTTTAACTAATTTCCTTAAGTGACCCCATGATTAAATTCTCAAGCATTCTCGAGAAATTTAATGTCAAACCTTTTAAGGATGCTTAATGCATGTGCTATTGTGTTTTCAACTAATGCGAATCTTCTGTTTTAATTGAAATATGGATAACTTCAAGTTCAATTTTCTCTCACCGGGTCAGCTTGATAGCTCAAGTCTTGATATGTTCTTCTTACCTTTATTCAAAATATTAACATGCTATGAGGTTTTTTGCTAACTTGATTTTTGCCATTATTGCTTGAATGTTCTGCAGAAATCATCTTAACCCTTTATAAAGCCCCAGTGGGAGGCATAGGGGTCTCAAGGTTAGTGGGCTCAACTCCAGATCAAGCGGTCCAGGTTTGAGGCCTGACTGGGGACATTATGCTGTGTTTTTTGGCAGGGCACTTTTTTCTTGCAGTGCCCCTCTCCACCCAGGTTTATAAATGGGTACTGACAAATCTAATGCTGGGGGTAACCCTACAATTGACTACCACTTAGCTCGTATGTAGACTTTACCTAAGCCCCAGAAGTGAGTTGCACCTAATTTCTCATTGCAACATCATCAAACATAATATTATATTTAAGCATTTTCTTAATCCTTAATAATGTATATGCTTCCATTTTCCAGTTTATTCATAAATTTCTCTGAATTGATCTTACTGAACCTCAAACCAATGAAGAGAATATAATACTGGGAGACGGATCATATGGTCGATGCCTTCTGAGATAATACACACGATTTGATAAAAACAGCCTCTCATGCATGATACCAGCGACACAAAGAAGGAGGTTCAGATTATAACAGGCAGATCAAACATGAAATTATAATAAAGCAAAGTTATAACTAGTAGAGTCACAAGAACCAGGTAGCCTTTCGATAGGAATAATGATATGAAAGAATAATGGCAAGAAATGAAATTCAGTCTAAGCATAGCCATTTCTTTTCTGACTACAACAACTTATCCTGCTCTTAAGATGGCACATTTTTTGTGAGCAGTGTTGTGAAGATGACACATCTTTTACCATTTTCTGTATATTCTTGTCACAAGAAATGGACGTGCCCCACTTGGCAGAAAACAGCAAATAAAAAATCTGATCTCATCTACAAAGAAAGTAGGCTTTGGTTAAAATCATATGCATGTATCAGAAATTTAATAATGCCTTGAAATTAAGAGTTACTCCACTGGTGTAGTTAGTAGAATATTAATTTTATTTATTCATGAATTACATCATTGCCAATAATTACATACTAAAAAATAATGATTATAATAGTACTTGGTCAGTCTAAACTTTAACACACAAGAACCAAACTACTGAAGACAATTAAAACAACGCTAGAACATGATTTTACAACAAAACAAAACTGCCTTACTAAAAAATACTGATAACATTTTAGCTGCATGGAAAAAGTGAAAGGACATTTTTGAGTAAACAAGTAGAAATTTTCTGCAGAAACAACTACTTCACCACGAACAGTAAATGAAACTGGTTTAAATTTTGTAGGTTACTTTTGGAACTTGTAAGGGCTGGTGTTCTGTCTCAGTAATTACAATTATCTATAGTCAATAAGTTTAACTGCAATATACACAAGACATTCAACTTTAATCTGTTAGTGTTCGTGGGATCATTTATTTTATATTTCGAAACATGTGCATCTGACATATCAGTAAACCCACCAAACTACTAATTTGGGGGATTATTTTTTACTCCTAAATACATCTCCTTAGGGAATATGTTTCTGAGGCATTCATTCAAAAGCCTGAATTTTCGATAAACAACCGATGACTACGTTTCCTTTTCTTCGGCTAAAAAATAGAGGTATCATGCCAATTTTCGAGGTAGCGAAAATAGAAAAGAAAGTGGTTTTACCTCTTTTCGTTGTCTTCTTCTGTACTGTCGGACTCACCGGTAACAATGACAAAAAAAACAATGCGAAGCCCACATTTCAAAATGGTGGATGTTTTCCCGAAATACGCGCGAGGCAGTCTCGAAATTCCAAGTAACTATGGTTACTTCCACAGTCCACGCAAATTCCACGCATTCTGCTTGGGGGGCCACTGGGGACCAAAATCAGTCTTGACCCAGGCCTTAATTTACCTGAGCATGCACTATTAGTTAATTTTAGTGTGCCATTTGAATTGTTTCGGGTTGTTTGTTTAGCTCCCTTATTGTAAGTAAAGTAAGTATTGTTCTGTAAGTAGAGTATTGTGATATTAGTGTAGGAGACCTGTATTGTAAGTAATGTAGGTAATTCATTGTGCATTGTAAGTAATGTAAGTGACTTATGTGAAAGAAAATTAAGGAAAAGAAAACAAAAAGCTCGGATAAGATAGAAACGATTACCGAAGGAAGTTCTATAAATTCTACTCCCCTTTGAACGGCCGTAGGCGTTAGCAAGAATTGATTGCATGATTTGTAGTTTAATCGGTCAGTTTAATCAGCCAGTAAGTAAAACTGACCAGAGCAAATAACTTTCTAAACTTTAAGTTAACACCTTGACCAAATATTTATTCAAGCAGCTTTAATTAATGCTTTAAAAATGCTAGAAGCGTTTTATGTAAATGTAGTGTACGTCCAACCATGTAATGCTTTTAGTGGAAGCATGTTAGTAAGGTGTTCACAATTAGAAACCTTTAGGGTTATTGGTTTTACTAGTAGAGATATTTATGACCTAGATTACATATAACAGAGCAAGAAAGAGACAGCCAAAGCTGGTAGTTACGTTCCAAGTAATATCTAAAAGACATAATAATAGTCATTATAATAAAGTTTCCATATAACGCGCGCTCTGATTGGCTGAAAGAGCGTGCTTTATCAGAGAACAGAGCACGGGTTGATGACGGTAAGTTGGCTTTCAAATTTTTGCTTGGGAATTTTGACAAATTTGACCCAAATTAAACATCCCCTGTGATTCAGACAAACGCAATGGAAACGAGCTATTTGTCTGTAGCAAATATGGCTCACAGAGACCATTGTTAGCAACATTAGTGTTAAAACTGTACTAAAATAACAAGTTTTGCTAGATTTCCGCCGACAAAACACGTAGCGAAATAAACAAATTCTCAACCTAAACAGTGCTTCGATAAAAGACATTATATTTGTTACGAAGGCAGAAATTATACTTACGAAGTAAAACAACGACAGAAAACAACAACTAAACTGTCTCTGTTTACGATGAGAAGCTTTATTTTTGTAAAAATGCTCAATTGCTCAAACAACACTTACATGTAGTGTAGTAACGCTCGTTCTCTGGTCATCTCAGCGAACTTAAGTGAACCGACGAGTGGTCAGTGCAAAGCTTGCTCTGATATTCTCTTTTGTGCTCGGAGTAGAACCAGTGGGAGCCGTTTAGTCTTTCTAACTTTTACGCTAGTTCGGGCAGTCTTGCTGCATGCGGTTACAAGCCGTAAATAACTGTAGCTCCTTTCAAATTCAACTCGGCCGGCATTTTCCAATTTCATCCGCAAGCTTTGAGCTCCGCGTTTCGTAATTTCCATTGGAAAAGTACACGTTTTCATGGGCCACAATACGCCCGGATTCCTCTGGGCTGTAAACCTTCACCTGCCTTTAGATCCGTATTTAAAATTTAGCTTAAAAGCGAACTTCGAAGGCATCGTTCTTCTCTCGAAAGCCGCTCAAACTACTCGAAACATTACTCGAAACTGAAAGCTTAGCTGAAGTCCAGTTTATGATTGACAGCTGTCGCTTCGTTAGCCAATCAAATTATTTGAACAATTCTAACACGGATTGTGATTGGCTTATTTTAGCGTGCTTTATCAGAGAACAGTTCACGGCTGACGCCACTTTTGCCCGTTTGGAAAATAAAGTTTGGTTTGAAGATTCAGCCAAATGCGTGGGGAAATTATCGGATTCTTTATCATAAAACAAATAAAGAAGCCTCGACTGTGCTCTGTTCTGTTGTAAAGCACTTAGGAAGCGGTAGAGCACTCAAGAAGTAGGGAAAAACACGCGACTACGTCTCGTGTTTTCCCTTACACTTCTTTCGTGCTCTACCGCTTCCTGCGTGCTTTACAACAGAACAGAGCACAGTCGAGGCTTCTTTATTTGTTAATTATTGTTAGCTACAATCAGTTACAGCAGAGTCCTGATAACCCTATAAAGCTTCGAAAGAAATTGAGAAATGTTCGATTTCAAGAGGAACAAACGACCGGGAAATAGTTATTAAAATAGTGTATGTTTCAATCAGGCTTACTACGGAGGAGTAAAACTGGAATGATACCGTCCCAAGACGAAAACAAAGCACACAACAGAAGAGAACAAACTAAACAAAGGGAAACCGGTTAGTTCCAACGAGTCACTTTCTCAGTTCTTTTTTTTTTTTTTTTACGGACGTTCAGTCTATTCACATATTATATCAATCAGAAAACGCCGCAATTGTAATACCTTTCAACAGCTATTCACGTAATATATGTGACTATAAAACTAGTTTCGTCCTTAACCTCTTGAGATTCAAGTCCGGGCTGACTTCATGTAACCATGCACGAGAAATGAACCTAGATGCCAGGTTTCTCCAGTGATTGTTTTGTTACTGAATTCGTTGGTAGTCTGGTATCTACTAGGTTTATTGAAAAGGTATAAAAAGACAAGAGATCCAAATCACAAGAGGTTCAAGTTATAGCTAGTTTCAATGGCCTACCACTAAAATAACGAAACATATATTACAAATAAAATGTTATAATCAATGTAAAGAAGAGATGTAGTGTCATTTTCTTGAATGAATAACTTGCTAAATATAGGAAAGTCATCCCAGCTTAACATAATTTTCAACAAAGGTGTTTTTCAGTGTTGAGTTTCGTAAAACCAAAACCAGAGTAATCACTCTGGCCAATAACATAAGGACACAGACAATCCAATGAACCAATCAAAACTCGAAGCAAATACGTGTAGCTGACGCGATGCGCGGGAAAACGTGTGTGGGAGATCCTCACGTCATGTGACCGCGTGTTGATGGTAGTCGATAATTATCCGCCAATCCCGAGAGGAGGGAAGGAGGAATGCCATGCTATAGGGTCGGAAAATTTAAATTATACCTCAAAAGGATACCAATATACGCGTGGCTCAGCTTAATTTGACTCTCTGAGAGATACCACTTCAAAACAGTCAACCAAAGAATAGCTACAGTGACTTAAATGACACTGAAAAACTGAATCATCGAATCCTTTCATTTGTGACGAGTTTTTAAAGATTTCGTTTCAGATCGATCTGACCATCAACAACGTATAATCGTGCTTTGTACTTATTTCTTCTAATACAACCCTAATCACCCCCTTCCCCATGGTAACGAGTTTGTCTTCTTCGTTTTCCCTTAGACTGTTCATATAAGGCGCCCTCTGCACTACGCCCGAGGATTTTTAAAACACAGCCTCGATCATTTCTGTAGTTACGCCTACTGTCCACACTAATCCCTCACGAAAACGGATCGTTTCAAAAACAATCTTCAAAGAGGAGGCATTTAAAACACGGGCTTTTCGTTTTATCTGAAAACGAAGCTTTTGGAAGACGATGACGTCACGATGATCATGTGATTTCCCTGCCAGAGATTTCCTCAAATACAAATCCAAGGTGACCGGTGATTGTTGCGTTTTCAAATTTCTCCGGCGTAGTGTAGAATGGGCGGCCCAAGATGAAGTATGCTACGTTTTCAGCTCAAAGTTGGCCCGCGTATTATTGATTAGTTGTTATCCCGATAAACCACCTCGTGTGAACAGATAACCTTAAAAGAGTGATTAAATATTCATGTACTTCTGTGCTAGACTCAGTCCTGTAACCATTAAAAACTATTAAGTTTCCGTGTTCTTTATCACACACACTTATCCATCTCGACCAGAATGCGTGTTCAGAGAGCGTACGATTAATAACCTGAGGCTTCGTCCTATTTTGTCAGGCATCCGAGTTTTCTTTTCTTTTTCTTTCTTTCTTTTTTCTTTTTTTTTATCCAGTTATTGTCGAATTGGACAACACGTACCGTGTTGTTCAAAAGTAGCCGGTTACAATCTACTTTATGATGTCAGCCGGTACTCTGCTCGATTATTCTTCCAATTCTTTAGAGAAGATTGCAAATCAGTCAGCTACTCAAACAGATAAAGCCGCCAACTTGAAAACTGTGACCACCGGCCGCTGTGTGATGCTTGTAGGCTCACCTTTAATTTTCTTCTCTCCCCAATTATCCTTTGTTTTCACTCCAGCCGTCTTTTCATTCTTGAAAAAAGAAAAAAAAATTATAAATAAATAACACAATATTACTAATGTAAATTAAAGGGCGGAAAGGGAAAGGAAGTCATTTTCTGGTGACCGCCTGCCTCGCGCTTTACGCTTTTTACGCCTTCCGGTTGCGCGGAAATTGGGGCGAGAGCAAAATATCGGCGGAGTGGGTGCTGGTGGTGTGAGCGAGGCCAGGAATGCAAGCAGTCCGACATGTTTGTCTGATTTATGTTTGGGAGTGTAGGGCCATACTTTCCAAAAATCGGCCTTAAATGGCAACGTTCTGTAGCCTGCAACGTCCTTTCCCGAGGTAAGAAGTGTTTGAAGTCCTTGAAGCCAGAATCTTAACAAAGTTAGATGTCGAGGCTGTTATTTAACAGCCTGAGAGATTACGAGCCTCATCAAACAACAATTTATACCAAAGTAAGTTAAGCTCGTGTAGCTCAGATCTGCTCGCTGCAGATGAATTTGTTCTTTTCCCTGCATAGTCACCACCCCGGGTATTTACGTAACTTATTTAGTGTCCTACGTTATGTTATGTGTTGTTTACTTTGTGCACACATGAAGCTAAAACTGAAATATTTACCGAGAGCTGATCCACACTGAGAACAATACTGTTTGTTTTAAAGTTTTACTGAAAAACCTGTTAACACATAATTTTTATCAGCCTAGACGGTTTGTCTAGCAAAGACAAAAGAATTTGTCTGGCGTAGGGGTGGGAATGGAGTTGAGGGGGGCGGCGAGGTGGTTAAAAAACTTTTTGTCCGCATTACTTTCTTTTGTTTTCATGGCGGGAGTCACTCTATATATTGAGCACGGATTTATTTTTTTTACTGTAACTTGAATCCCAACAAACTCAGTAATGCATAAATATGTGAGAACTTGTTATTCAAGCAAACAGTGCAATGCAGATGCGTTAGAGCCAAGTTCTGTCAGCTGCTGTCTCTAGGTTAACTTTGAAAATGTTTTTGAAGGGCAGAAAGAACCACAGGGAAGCCAAGATGGGTGGTTATGAGTCAGATATGAGGCAGTGGCAGCGGCTGGGTGGTTGGAGTGTCAGACTTGTAATCTGGAGGAGTGGGTTCAAGTCCTGCTCTGACCACTAGCTGGAGTTGTTTCTCTTTAGACCTGAGTTTAACTCTTTCATGGCAGTTGTAAATAGCCAACTGATAAAATCTATAATCAAAAAGTAATATGACTGAAATGACTGTAATTTGATAATCTAGGACTGTGATAATTAGACAGACACTAAAGGATAGAGATATTAGCCGTTTGTTAATTTTTTGTCTTATTTGCCCTTCACCCGCCAACAGATGTATATGTACCAATTGTAAAATATTCCTTGATTTTATTTCTTATAGTAGCCGGACCTTTCCTTGGTTGATTGTCTACAGTTTACACATGAAATTAACCTCTTACTGGTTATCGTACAACCCCGTTCCCAGGGTCTCTCATCTTACCGCCCCCTGGAGCGAGCGAGGAGAGACCCTGGTTGGGTCTGGTCACGTGCCACTTTGACAATTGAGAACATCAGGGAGGGGTCCTATGTAATCAGCAATTTGTCGCGTTGAGCTTTGTCGAATTCAAAGTATCGCGCTGCGACTGCCATTTCCTGCGGTGTTTATCAATGCTTAGTTTTCAGGCTGAAATGTCGAATAATATATATTCCAACGTTTACCTAAAGGTTAAGCAATTCTGTCTCGAGGCAATTTAGTGGTCGTGATTTTCAGTGTTGCCGTCTTACCCACTGGATTTATGGAAAGTCAGTCATACTTCAACTGTGGATGTCGAGAAGTGCAATTTCATCCCGTAGTAATTGTTGTTTCTCCTTTGAATACACTCGATCAAATTGATGTAAAAAACATAAGAATGTCTCTAGGAAAACGTATCGCTTTCTCAAAGTAAAGCTACGGCAGTCTCTGAAGAAAAGCTGAGCTGGACGAAGATAAATATGATATTCGTGCAACGCACTGTGCTTGCAAACAGTTCTAATCAAATAGCCGGGCACGGCGTCTCCTGCGGCGTCACAATATAGAACGCAAGTAAGCAATATGTTAACGGAATATTTTAATCTTCGACCCTGGAGAGCCAATACTTAGAGCCTTAAAACATATCTTGCAATAGAAACGAACCTAAACAAAGTATAAGCCCGGCATGGCAAATTACTGAGGTGTCAAACTCTGAGAAGCGACGTGCAGTTAACAGCGGAAATCATGCACACTCACGACCTCTAAAAACATGCTGTAACACAATCAAACAACTTCTCTTCTCTACTTACAATTTCCATTTCTTCTAATAACACGGCATAAAAAGTGCCCCTCAGAAACGCGCGTGAAGCTAAAAAAGGTCGAGTGATCCAAAATTAAATGAGAATGTGCACAATTGTCACGAACCGTTGGAGTCACGTACACTAATTTATTAACGACACAATAAAAATGATATTTTTCTTTTTCTAGCCTCCTTTAGGTCGAAGATAAATCCAGTTTATCAGTAACGATGGCGAAATGCATACCACGACGAGTTCGTTGTATTATCCTTCGCGCTGTGCGCTGCAAAGTTCGGGGCGCCGACGGCACGGTGAAACTTCAATAAATCTTTTCACCCTTTCGCTCCTTTCGAAGTGACTTTGGCTTTCAGTGATCAATTAAAAGGCCCTGAATTCTCTAAAATTATTTAATCGCCATCCACAAGACCTAGCTACGCTTCATTCTGAGGTAAAGATGAGTCGAAGATCTTCCATACACAGCCTCGGCCGTGGTGTGCAATTCTCCATTCGCCTTCTTGAGGAGATTTTAACAATATGTAACGTCCTTCACTGAACCATGCAGCCTTCGGCGACTTGGATTTCCGCTCTCAGATGATGGATAAGTTTTCCTCGGCGTTTGCAGAATATAACCGCCGGATTTTGCCGCAGAGCATCATATCGTTCTTGGTTTACTTTAGTGACAAGACATCCCGCACTCCCGTAGGCTAAGTAGAGACAAAATTCCTACTAGGCCGCCCATCCCTTCAATAATTTAATTGTCATCTCCCAGATTCTGGGAGACACGTGACCAGACCCAACCAGGGTCTCTCCTCGCTCGCTCCAGGGGGCGGTACGATGAGAGACCCTTGGAACGAGGTTGGTTATCGTAGAGCAATTCTGATCACAAACTTGATGAGCATTAATTTGCAGAAGTGTAGCAGCTCTCGTAAGCTTGTTTATAATTCTGTTTGTCGTTATAGTGTATAGCTGTTATTGTTTTAGGGCTAGGGCATTGTCTCTGTTGTTTGTTTATTGTTCTCTCGAAGGGTATCGAGATATTCATGTGAGACCTTACGAAAGCTGCTACATGATGGTCCCATATTTGATTATGGCTAACTTCAAGCAAATCACAGATGTCCTACCTAACGGAAGCAGAATCATATCAAAACAGCTTACTTAGAAGTCTTTATTTCCAAATTATTGTTTCACACATAGCACTCTCCTGCTGAGATATTCAAGACATGTCCATTATTTGCTTTGTTGCCATCCACAAATAAAAAAGAAACAACCATTGATTATTTATCAATACATTTGCATAATAGTTGTGATATGCAGTGGAAAATCACTTGCCCATATGTAAAATGAATGTCTTCAAATCTTGGTATTTATAAGATATTTCTGTCATGAAAATTGATAGGAGATATGTTAGAAAATTCTTTATTAAGAACTGAATTTCTCTATCTTTTCTTTTTTTGTTGTTAAAAAATTTACTCCTAATGTTTCAAACATAGTACCAGTGACTGTGGGTAACCTAACACGGCTTGGTATTGAATATTGCTTAAACTACTCTCCCATCTGAGGGGGTGGAGGGGGGGGGGGAAGGGTGGGGGGGCGGGTGGGGGGGCGGGTGGGGGTGGTTCATTGTAGCAATATTTTTTGCTACTTTTATTTTGTGCAACAGATACTCAAGTTAAGTGTTGTGACTTTTTCTCCTATTTTGTGGCTGTTAAAGCTCACCCGTCATTATGTAGCCATTAATGGGAGAAGTGTTAAATCACTACTCAAATATTATATAATGGCTCTTGATGTTAATTTTGAGATCCAGAATGTATTTTTGAGGACATAATTTCACAGGCCATCTGATATTCGTGATGGTGCGATTTCTGTGACGGTCAGTCGACATCAAATCGCATCCAATCGCACAATTCATGAAAAACTGCATAATTCACATTTACAGGAAAATACACCACTCGTAAAATTCATACGGAACCACATCCGAGACTCGGGTGGTATATTTTCCATATCCTCACTAGTGAAGACATCAGTGATTTCGCTGATATCAAGTTTGTCTTTAAAATTGTTCTTAAATTCATTGGTGAATGATTGAAACATCTTCGGGTCTTCCTCGAAAATCTTCGGCAATCTTCGGTAATCTTCGCTAATCTTTGGAAATTTTCTTCGGAAATATTCGTGTGTCCTTCGGACAAGTTTTGGAGAATCTTCGGAAATCTTCGGAAAGTGGTGGGAAATCTTCGGAAAATGGTCAAAAATGCCGTCATCAGTATGTCTTTATCATAATAAAAAGGTTACCTGTTAGCTTGAAGATATGGATTTTATGTTCTTGTGATATTGTTCTCGCCACTCGAACATAAAATTCGTATCTTCTCGCCACCATGTATTATCCTCTATATATATCTTATACAAGGAAATGTATGAACTTTGTTCATGACAGGCCAAAATATAAGCAGAGGTAATGGCAACCTGAAGGTGGTCATAGTGATGGGGTTGTTGGAGTTACATTGTCGTCAACTTGTAACTTGCTTACAGGCCCTTCACTCCAAGTGAAGCATACATGTAGGCCATCAATGACTCTCTTCCATCTCACTTGACTCTGGGCTGTCCTTTCTGCTTCAGCTCAGGTGGTGCCACTTCTCTTTAGTTCAACAGTTAGGGGTAAACGTAATTTAGGCAGCCAATCTGCACTGGTGTTTTCATTGACGAGTTCGGACATAATCATTGAATAAGACATTAAATTTATGAGCGTGCAATTTTTGTCATTCAAGCTTAAAAACAAGCAATCAAATAATGTGATCAGTTGGTGTCATTCTCTTTTCAAAAAGATACAAAAGGGGTTTTTTTTTATTAATTTTTAATGGAAATTACAGAATGTATAATTCATATTGAGGGATGGGGTTAATTCCTTTGGCAGTAGCCATGAATTTTACAATTAGATAATAAATATAGAGAATACTCACTGTTGCATTGATTCTATTTCTAGGTGAAATACAATTGCAGTTGTACAGCTTCTTATCCTGAGGAACACATCTGCAGTTGTTTTGTCATTTTGAAGCTTGTACTGCCCAATGAGTGAAGTCAGGAGAAGACTACTCCCAAAGTATAAAGTAGTACTTTTAGGTGATTTCTCATGGTGATGGTTGCAATGATTATGTTGTTTTAAATATATATTCAATTATTACATACATGTACTGTTTGTTTCAAATAAGGTCTCCTAGTTTAATTAAAAAATGTAAAAGTTTTATGAGTTAGGGTTCCTTTTTAGTGCAGAGTGCACTATCAGGATGGTTTGGGGGTTGAAGTCCGCTTAGAAGCACTCTTGAGCCAAGGCAATAAGGTGTAAACTTTAATGTTTGTTTAATTAATCAATTTCAATTAATTTATTAGGGTTGCAGCAAGGGGGTGGGATGGGGTAGGTATTTGTGAGCACTACTTAAAACAATAGTACCTACGCTACTTCTTTGATTACTTCACAAAGCTAAAGGTATATATATAAATTTCTTTCAGAAAACCCCTTGCTCTTTATGTGGTACTTTTCTCTCTAGGAAAAAATCACTATTTTGCTCTTAAAACGCATGTGCAGATTAATAAGCGTTAGTGTCAAATACTTACATGTATTAGGTGGAAGATACATTTCATACAATATCACAGACCAATGGTGGTAGAACCCTAACATGTCATACGCATGCATTCTACCATTAGTTTGATACAAGAACACTACTGTGACTGCGTGTCTTTTAGAATTATTCCTAACTTGGTTCAAAAAAATGTCATCTGTTGTTTCCAAACTATACTACATGTAGTGCGTTTATTTCATCCTTTAATTGTCTCTATCAAAGAGACCAAGAAGTTCATATTGCAGCAAGATGAAACTTCCAAGTAAATGGCATTAAATCTTGTCAAATTGTACAAAAAAAAAAAAAAAACAGGAAACTGCTCAAGCATTGCTGTAGACTCCGTGGCACCCACTGAAAGCCAAAATTAATTTAATCAGTCTTTAAGGGGGCTCTTCCACTGATGAAGGATATAATCTCGATCAAATAGCGCTGTTTACTTTAAATACTCCTTGTTGAAACACTTCTCAGTTTTATGAATCAAATTTAAGTGGTTTTATTGTTACACCAAAGGTGGCAACAGAATGTGCTGCTCCATGACAATTTGATAATTAGATTAGTTCTTGTTTATCATTTCTTAATTTGACATTCAACTTTTTTCCGTGTATCTCCAGCTGTGAAAAAAATACAAGCACATCTTCCGTGTGTTTTCAAGAAAGCAAGACTTTCATGTTACTTACCTTTGCGAGGAAAACAAAAGTATCAAGTTACAAATGTTGGTGTGAAAAGTAAAATTAAAAGTAAAATTGTCGCATTCACTACTTCAATGTATTAACTAGCAAGGTCAATACAAACCAGGAGTGAACAGTGGGGGTTATATAGAAACTGTGTAATACAGTACTGCGTCAGAGCTATACATTATACGCTGCACTATCTGAGATTATAAAAATAATAACTGAAATACTACGCATGCTCTGATTGGTCAATAGAGTTGCTAAACCTATGTTCTATTGTACCAGTAAAGTACGGTTCCCGATCTATGGCAACTCTACATGAGAACTCAAGAGAACTCGGAACTCTGGCGATAACAAATGTAATGAACGGTTTTGCCTTTCACTGGCTGAGATATCAATAACATGAATATCTTTTCATTTTACATAAAAATTTGCAAGGAAAAAAAGGACTAGAAGTTCGTATTCATATAAAGCTTTATCTGTTTTTTCCAGGCCAAAAAATTAACGTTGACTCCGGTTGGATTTGAGATTAAAATTAAGGAAATATATTTATGCTTAAGATTAACTATAAAATTAATTCATTTACTGATAACTCACCATGTATTTATTTCTGATGGTACAAATAATATTTGGCTTATAAAAAGGCGGGAAGTTTTAAACCCTTTTTTCGGTGCATTCCACGGTCTGTGGAGGGTGGAGTCAGCTGGGCTCGACTGATCAATTTGGGTTGTCAAAAAAGCAGGGAAAATATTTCTATCAGAAATTTTGAGTTTAAATTCAATGCATGCATGCATGCATAACACAATAAATGAATTTGGTTTCCATAAGCTTAGCTTTCAAGCAATAGTTTTCATTTAGCAAAATGCAGAGAAACACGGACTTCATAGCCTTGAGTATAAGTAAATAAATTCTGAATAGATTTCGGAAGCAGCGTTTTTGTAACTAACCTTTATTCCATTCACAAAACCCCGTCACAATACTTTTGAGTTAATTAGTATACTTTTTGCCTTTCACCGGCAACCTTTTCCTTTCCTTTCTTAAATTTTCTTAGCTTGAAATGTTTTCGTCGCTTTGCTCTGCGGATTTTGTGTCCGGCACGGAGTCTGTCCTTTTCCTTTTTTTCAGTCTCTGTGATTGGTTGGTCACGTCATCTCATGAATTTGATGAGAATAAGCAATTTGATCACGAAAGTACAATAAATTTTCCTCTCATTGACAGGCTTTTTCCAAAGTTATTTCATAAAAGCGATAGACCACTCTTTCTATGGGTTTACTGGCGCAATGACTTGAGATGTTGGGAGAACACTCGAAAAGCCTGTAAACCACTCGCCTAACGGCTGGTGATTTACAAGCTTTTCTCGTGTTCTCCCAACATCCTGCGTGGTTTATTGCACCAGTAAACCCAGAGAAAGAGTGGTCTATTGCTTAACTGTCTCTCTAGTTACTCTTTGTTGGTCTATATATAATAGATTATCATAAACAAAATTGATAATCATTGATTACTCATTGATTATTCATCAATGTCACTGATTAGTTGTGTCTGGCTTATTTGCATGAGCTTCCTGCATGACCATGGTCCAAAAGAATAGTGAGAATGGGCAATGTGGTGGCCTGGACACTATTATTTATTTATTTATTTTTATTATTGTTTTTTTTTTTTTGCCATCGGGCATCATGAAAAAATACATGTACTTATAGCAGTAACAACATAGAACAATGAAACTTATGTTACAGTATGTGGCAATTGACATGACGATGTGGTAATGTAATATGATATTCTGTCAACTATACATTATTCATTGACCATAAATTAACTGGTAAGATTCAATTTTCACTTTTTGTTCTATCATAGGTCTTTATCGTAAAAGCAAGGATAATAGCAATAGGACCAATGATAGCCTTGTGCATCCTAGTATCATGGGTGGTGAAGTGGTCTGATGATGATGTTATCTAATTGTAAAGTGCATTTGATCATGTACATCATGGAAAATTGCGCTATATAAGTTTTAATTATTATTATTATTATTATTATTGTTATTATTATTATTATTATTATGAGTCCTTGAAGTCTTGCCGCTTTTAACTTATGGTGCCGAGTTCAATCCATGAGCCTAGGGCAGTCATAAGTCTGCTGGATTACTTGATGGATAGAGTCCTCCTAAGTATGTGAGCAGTTCCAAAGAGGACGGTCTTCTGTAGCTCTGTTATCCTAATATTGCCTGGGATCTTGCCGACGTAGTTTTCTGTTCCCTTCTTGACAAGTCCGAAAGCTCCAATGATCACTGGGACAGTTGTTGTTTTCATTCCCCACGTTTTCTCGATTTCAATCTCAATATCTTTGTACTTTGTGAGTTTTTCCATTGTTTTCAAGGAGGTGTTCCTTTCTGTGGGGAGGGACATATCGATAAGCGGACAAGTTCTTTCCTTCTTGTCTTTCACCACTATGTCTGGTCTGTTTGCTTTTATCTCTTTGTTCGGTTTGGATTGGCATGTCTCAAAGTATAGTCGCTGTCACAGTAGCTGGTTCATGTTCGTAGTGTTTATCTTGTACTTTGATGTTATAGTGTTTGCATATTGTCTAGTGGAGATATGCTGCAGCTTTGTTGTGTCTTTGTGTGTACTCTGTCTCAGCAAGTTCAGGGCATCTGGAGACAAGATGGTCAACTGTTTCTTGAAATTGCCCACAGATTCTGCACATTGGGTCAGTGTCATCTTTCAGGATCTTGTTTCGGTAATAGTTGTCATAATGCATTGATCCTGGGCAGCAATAATGAAACCTTCTGTTTCTGATTTGAGGCCAGGTGTACTCAGCCAACTGTGGGTTTTGTCTTGGTCTACATCCTTCTCTTTTGTTCTTTTTGGGTACTGACCATGCAAGGGCTTTTCTTCCCATTTGCTCTTGAGTTGTTCTAAAGCTTGGACGGTGTTTGGCTCCTCACTCGCTACGGGGGCATTATCTTCCACAGCTACTGCAGAGGGATTGCCTTCATGACAGCTATTGTTGTCGGTACAGTCTGCCTTGTCAGTTACTTTGTCTTTGATGGTTTGAATTTCCATGTTTATTATTATTATTATTATTATTATTAGTAGTAGTAGTAGTAGTAGTAGTAGTAGCAGTAGCAGTAGCAGTAGCAGTAGCAGTAGCAGTAGCAGTAGTAGCAGTAGCAGTAGCAGTAGCAGTAGCAGTAGCAGTAGCAGTAATAGTAGTAGTAGTAGTAGTAGCAGTAGCAGTAGCAGTAGCAGCAGCAGTAGCAGCAGCAGCACTAGTAGTAGCAGTAGCAGTAGCAGTAGTAGTAGTAGCAGTAGTAGCAGTAGCAGTAGCAGTAGTAGCAGTAGCAGTAGCAGTAGTAGTAGCAGTAGTAGTAGCAGTACTAGCAGCAGCAGCAGTAGCAGCAGCAGCAGTAGCAGCAGTAGCGGTAGCGGTAGTGGTAGCGGTAGCGGTAGTATGGTTAGTAGTAGTAGTAGTAGTAGTAGTAGTAGTAGTAGTAGTAGTAGTAGTAGTAGTAGTATGGTTAGTAGTATGGTTAGTATGGTTAGTATGCTGGGGTTGGGTCAGGTCCAGGTTGACTGGCCAGGAACATTCCTCTATTCCTCATCCTCTGTTATACTCTCTCACTCCATCGTTTTTCCACACTAGTTCTTGCAATGTTGAGGTGACTGGCTGTCTACTGCACTTTTATTTCGCATTTATAACAAGTAGGTCTTGATAAAATCAAGCTATGAATTAAGCTTTATTAAAAACTGTTTCATAAACAGGCGATACTGCAGTTAGAAAATCATGGTTGACACACAGATACCTTTATGGACCAATTAAAGAGACTCTTGTATACACTCTTGGAGGTGAGTTCTAATCAGGTTGATATAAATTGAGTACATGTAGGTTTAATTATTACATAACAAAGTTAATTCAGTCAGATTGGTTTGTTGCCAGTCCAGTATTTTCCTAGAATAAGATATGTGGCCCTGTTGGACCACTCTTGAAGAGCTCTGTTCTTGAAGTTTTTAATGGCTTACTTGCCTGAAATAATGCACACATTAAAGGTTGTTTATCATTTTCTTCCAGCTTTGCTCCTTTTTTCAGTCTTAAATGATGATTTCCAGTCCATACTGTGCATTATTATTTCACTCAATGAAATGCGAATCGATGTTATTCGTTATGAACCACATACCTTATCTTTGAGGCCTTTGAAATTCTTTTTCCAACAGTTTCCTTGATTTTGACAGCTACTAAGTTGTTTCATCAAGTGATACCAGATAGAATGAAGCATAAAGTTTTGCATCCATTATGGCAGTTGACATGAAACTTCAAAATTACTTCCTGTAAGTAGTTGCAAAATGTTTCATTTTGTGACGTCGTACATTAATCAAAACAAAAAGCGTAAACGAACTCCTAAGAGTGCACAGTATGAACTGGAAATCACCTTTAAATGTCAGGCATGAGCAAATGCTAAGTCAGCCAGAATTGCAGCCTTGAAGTTTATATTAATAATAATTACCTTTCCTTAGTCTGTAATGTTTGGATTGTAATAGACTGTTTCTTAATCAAGTTTGCTTGGTACCATAGTGGGGACAGGGAGAATATCAGCCCGTTTATTTTTTTTCTCTTTGTACTCTCAACACCTTGGACTGATATTCTCCCATTACAATTTCTCAATTAGCCAATCAGAAGCTGTCTACTGTTCTTACTGTATATCCTGTGATATCAAGTCACCGACCTGACAAGGCTAAGATATCATGGTCACCTGGCCAAATTTGAGTACCGTAAATACCTACATGTAATACATCATATCTCTTTGTGGTATGCTTTGTTTGCAATTGTCAGGCTCATTTCATCTTGCTATGGGTATTTTGGCTCATGAAACGAGTTTAATATCCAGCCTGAGCATACCAGAAAGGTACGATTATGTATTAGTGTAGCCCCTCAAGCTTGAATACATGTACTAAGATATACTTATCTCGTCATATAATTTTTATTGGGAGTGGATATTGCATCTTTCCACTTTAATTTCTTCTTTTTTTAGCTGCCTATCATGCCTGGGAGGTACAACTAGATCACAACAGATATGTGATAATGGAAATATCGGACACTGCTGGCATTGAAAGACTTGATTCTGCTTGTGAATGGTACTGCAGAGGAGCACATGCTGCTATTGTTGTGTATGACATAACACAGGAAAAGTCATTTTGGAAAGCAAGATCTTGGTTACAAAGACTTCAGTATGAGGCCGGTCCAAATATTTTTAAAGCACTAGTAGGAAATGAAGCAGATTTTGCAAGCAAGAGGGAGGTGGAGTATAAGGTAATTTGTGTTACTTTGTAGCTCTGTAGGTTTCCATCAGGCAGAAGATCTGGAGTTTTGTTTAAAAATCTAATTCTGTCCATATTTCTTGTGGCAATTCCCCATTTTATAATAGTTAATTTTAATTCTAATTTTATATTAAAAGGCAGCCTAAAACTACAGACCTCACTATGAGGCTCTGGGGAGTAACTACAGAGTTTGTAGGGTTTATTTTAAACAGTTAGGGTTGGACTTAGTTTTATTTCACAAGGAAGTTTGCTCTACAGAAAAGGTCCAGAGTGTGCAAAGGCGTGGTCACCAAATGTCCTGTGTTTGGTTCTGGGAACAGCAACAGTTTATGGTCTTGGGAGCACAAGCTATAATTTTTGTTAGTCTTAATGTGTAAAAAGTCTTTGATGATATTATAGCCAGGTGCTTGATTATTCAGAGCTTTGTAAACAAGAAGTAAGTTTAAACTGAACATGATAAATAACAGGAAGCTGGTGCAGATGGTACAATTCAGAGGAGATATGGTGAAATTTGGATGTGCCAACAGTTAGTCTAGCAGTGGCATTTAATACTTTCTGAAGACGATCAGATTGGTAATTACTATTTAGGGACACCATACAGAAGAGAATTGTAGTGGTAGAGTTTTGATAGTCTCAGGACTGAGGAATTTCCTTATCTGCCGAATTTTGTAGAGGTCATAGAATGCCTGTACAACATTCTATATAAATCTAATGTCATCATCATCATTTTCATGGTGATCATCATCTTCATCATCTTCATCGTCATCATCATCTTCCTCGTCATCTTCATCCTCATCTTCATCCTCATCTTCATCATCATCTTCATCGTCATCATCATCCTCATCTTCATCCTCATCCTCGTCTTCATCGTCATCCTCATCATCATCCTCATCCTCATCTTCATTCTCATTTTCATCATCATCTTCATCCTCATCGTCATCTTCATCATCATCATCATCTTCATCTTCATCTTTATCTTCATCTTCATCTTCAGCATCAGCATCATCATCACCATTATCACCATCATCATCACCATCATCATCTTCATCTTTATCATCATTAGCGGCATCAGCGGCATCAGCGGCATCAGCGGCAGCATCATCATTAGAATCGCCAGCATTAGCATCAGCAGCAGCAGCAGCAGCATAAACATCAGCAGCAGCAGCATCAGGATCATCAGCATCAGAAGCAGCCTCAGCAACATATGCAGCAGCAGCATCAGCATCACCAGCATCAGAAGCAGCATCATCAACATTAGGAGCAGCCTCAGCAGTCTCAGCAGCCTCAGCTTCAGCAGCTCAGCCTCAGCAGCAGTAGCCTCAGCAGCAGCATCATCATCAGCAGCATTAGCAGCAGCAGCATCAGCATTATCATCATCAGCAGCACTATCACTATCGCTATCGCTATCATTATTATCATTAGTGACTGTAAGTCTCATTTTGGTGATTCCATCCATTGATGGAATCAGAATTGATCCTATTACAGGATTCCTATCTGCAATAGATAGATAGATAGATAAACTTTATTTAAACACGATAATAATTAAAGCTAAAAGCTTGTGGGGTCGCGTATTTAAATTTTACTTTGCAATCTGCCTCTGCTAATGCAGACACAGTTCCTATCTTGAATATGATTGTTTAGGATGCTCAATCTTATGCACATGACAATGGTGTGGATCTGTTTATGGAAGTGTCATCAAAAACCGGTGAGAATGTGGAGGACTTATTCTTAACAGTAGGTGAGTTATAGATTGGTAGTATTAGTTTTCAATGCTCTGTATACATGTTCATGTATGTATCTTTTCAGTGATTTCTTATCATCAACCTACAATGTGTGATCTCTCTTCCACTGTGTACTGGACAAAATTCAATGTACATGTCCATTCATTTAGATTACTCTGGGAAAACCCTATGTCGGCTACACTGGCCGGCACCTATTTCAACGTGTTGCCGACCATCAGAGCTCAGGTGGAATCAGAAACTACATCAAGAGGGAACGTAATATGGAGCCAGGGAGCCTTGAAGACCATTTTACCATCTTAAAGAAATGCGCGACTAAACTTGACTGCCTGATATATATCCGAGATCTTAAGCCGGTACTCAATACTCAGTCAGTCTCAATCAGAGCAAAACTGTTTGTTTAATTAACATAGTTTCCTAATAGTCACATGTTTTCTTGTCACTTAAAGTATTTTGCCACCTTGTGTGCATAATTGTAGATCCTTTTACAATCCAAAAAATAAACTACACATTTACTTGACAGTGAAATCCGACAATGTAGATGAAAGCTATTTTAGGGGAATTTAATCTATAGTTTTGGGATTTTTCTTGGGTTAACAACTTTGCCTATTATTTTGTTTTGTAATTAGATTCTGGTAGGTATTTGGCGTAGAAAGGCAGGCTCTATTGTTACGGAAAACAAAGGAGAACATGCATAACATGCAGTACAAGTACTTATATTTAAACGGTGTCCTCCATTTTGCATCAAATGATAAGACACTTTTGAATTGGGGGGGGGGGGGGGATTTAGTTTTGCCCACAGAGATTTTTGTTTTATTTTAATTGTACACTTCTGTTTCTGTTTCTCTTCGCATACTAGACAAAACACTACGTTTATGAGAAGGACCACTTTAGATTGGCTCCAGGCATTATCAGAGTTTAAACCCATGAACATGACCATGCAGCCAAACCAGATAGTCAATCTTCTTTTCGATCAGATCCTTACAGCCTGGACCTTTTTCTGGCTGGTATACATTCCTGAGGTGGAGAGGATTGTACCAAGTCATGAGCATGATGTTGCACCTAGTGCAGATGGTCAGTCCTGTTGCAATGGGCGAGGCAGTTGTCTAGGGTGGGCACTCTGCCTGTCAGTCCTTCTAGAACTAGGTCGACTCTTGCACGAAGCAGGCCCAGGGATGGTGGTATTTATGAAATAGAAAACATGTACTGTGTTTCTATCGAGTTATAGAAACACGAGTGGAAGTTTGGGAGAACAACAAATGCTGTCGGAACACGACCCGCAGGCGAGTGTTGCCACAGCTTTTTCGAGTCCTCCCAAACTTTCTCGAGTGTTTCTGTAACTCGATAGAAACACGGAGAACATGTTTTCTATTTCTTTAAGAAAAAAAAAACACCGGGAAGAAAAAATATAAAAACAACTTGTTAACTTTAATTATCAAAATGTAAATTCTCTTTGCTCGCGCCATGAATACGTCAACAGCTCGTGCTAGTTCTGTGTTTCTATCGAGTTACAGAAACACGATTTTTAACCAATCAGCAAGCGTATTTTCTTAGGGCTGTTTTCTGAATGTATTTCATGGCCAACTGCGAGAATCTAGTTGCATCTTTGAGCTTCAAAAGAACCTCCTCTATGGAGGACTATTTGGTGCTTTTTGCAGTGTGCAGCTTTTGGTTCGATCGACTGGCTCGTCTCAGTTGGTTAGAGGACTGGACTTGAAATTCCGAGCTCGTATGTGCGGATTCCATTCCCTAATCGGTAGTTCTGAGTTTTCAGGATTCCTGCTTTTCTTATGTTAGCTGCGAAAAACGCCACTGGGATCTTTTGATGGTGCATTTTTGTGATTGCATGTGGATTCATGGTGTACACTTTTGCTAATAGTTTTAAATTGCGTTAAAATTGAAGACATGATGACGTCGTGGCTTGCATACTTTTCAGCCGTTAAAGCTACTGCTAAATCTTGTAGTTGGACGTGACTGAAGTTCTGGGTGCCATAGATACGAAGGGAAGACATTGAGACGTAGGTGGGACTGATTCGTTGCAGTCCAGGTACTTTCAGTTTAGAGAATTGTTTTGCCCTGAGCAAAAACAGTCGTAGCTTTTTGCTGTTGCGGAGAGGGACTATGTTGACGTGGTTTGTTGTATGGGAGTAGCCAAATTTCTCATTGTCAGGTCAGCCATAGGTATAGCCTGGGTCGCGGACGCTCCATACCGCTGGTATATGTTGTTTACAGAGTTAAATATCCGTCTGCAACGCAGGCTACAGCCTACGCTGTGTGCGTTATGGTTGTGGAATTCTCCTATGTCTGTGTTTCAACTCTTTCGTAAGCTGCCGAAGTTCTTGTCCACTAAACGTACGTGTATACTTTCTTTCTTGCGTCCTCAAATTCAACAGAGTCTTCTGAGACTGCTTTGGTCGTGCCATTTTTCAAATTACCTCAGATATTCTTTGGATTGACGGTACGGAGTCATTGTTGTAAGGTCCTGATGAAAAAAGCGTTGCAATGTGATACTTGTCACTGAAATACACATAGGGATTGACGTGTTCCAACACCACATTGCTGGTGCCACAGAAACACTTAAAATAATTATGCTGCTTAACAGTAAACCGCTGACATGTTGTTTAATTTCCAATGAGAACCTAGTTAGTAGGCATAACGAGCAACATGTGTCGTTGTTTTACGTTTTGGATACTGGGCGTTTTGAATTTACTGTCTTTACAAAAGCAATCTTTATCAAAAAGAACTAATTTTAACTTTTGTAGGTTTTAATTTGGAGATGCAACAGTCGACGGATGAACTTAGGAAGACAATTCGTGAAGACAACAAGGCTTTAAATCTGGAAGGGAGAAGATTGTTAAGAATTTCAGACGCTGTCACAGAACTGACGGAGGTTAAAATACTTAATCTTTCACGCAATGAACTCACAAGGTTGCCAATACGCACAGGTAACCTGACAAACCTCACAACGCTGAATTTGAACCACAACAAGCTAACAAAGTTTCCCGAAGCTGTTGTCAACCTGATCAACCTGACGCACTAGTTTGTGAATGACAATCAACTGTCATCACTACCGGGAAGTATGACAAGTCTGGAAAAACTGCAAGAGCTGGAATTGAAGAATAACAAAGTGAAAAGACTCTGTAAAGATATTGTTGACTTAAAGCATCTTGAAAAGCTGTCCGTGAAAGATAACCCTTTGGCGTTCGAAGAAATTAGAAATCTCATGGAGCTGCAGTGGATTTATATAGACATTGCAGGTTAGCATAAAACATGGCCAGTTAAGCCATTTCTTGGTGCATTATGATGTAACAACATAACTGACTTGACTGCACACTTCTAGAAGTTATTCGCAATGGCCAAATTCAAAGACGCTTCTAAACCTAAAGGCACGAAAACAGAGAAACTGTTTATTCGTGCTTCAACCTCAATATGAAATATTTTGTTTTAGTCTGCTGATCGCTGGGGCCATGTTAGAATTTTACAATATATCGAAATCGTTGTAGCCTGTATGTTATTGTTTAGTGTATTTTAATGTGGATGAGAATAAGTTAAGATAATAGTAATTTGTCTAATCGTATTCGCGTTTACATTAGACAATAACACAAAGATCTAAAAAAATTAATTTGAATACATTAAACTGCCGAAAGTAATGACCCTGGTTACTTTCGGAACTAGCTGCCTTTGGGACTCGTTACTTTCGGGGGTCGTGACTTTCGGACTTTTAGGGTGTATTGCAGAGAGTATATTACAAAGTACTAACGTCGCAAGGACTGTGCTTATTTGCTACTTTCTGGTCACTTGCAGGTTTCTTTAACTGAAGTGTGCAACAGTAACCAATTTCACTTTGTGGTTGAAACTTAAGATTATTGTCTGTTTGCCTTTCCCGTAGATGCAGCCTTTGCAATCAGAAAAATCACTGCATTTTCTTACAGTTACACCTACAGCTCCTTCAGAAATATTAGTGGAAGGAGATGTTGCAAAGCAGCTCTATGAAAAAGCGCTGAATCATGGACCTGGGAATGTTTACCGTGGTAGAGTTTTATTGGTTGGCCAGGATCGTGCTGGAAAAAACAAGTTTGAAGAAATCTCTCTTAGGTTTGCCATTTAACCCTAAGGAACAGAGCACTGAGGAAATCCAAGTTGATCCTTCAGTCTGCGAGATTGAAGTCGAACAAGAAGATCTGTTAGATCTTATAACAGCGCTTTTAAAATTTAACTGTTTTCTTAGTACTACATTCGCAACGCAGTGCATATTCCCGGCCGAAGCAATCTTTAATGATTCATTGATTACTGTAGACGGCACAGCACTTGATCAACACAAACTCTATTATCGCACCATCAGTCGTAGCCGTTGTGACATCTCCGATGACGTAATAGTCTTAATCTGGAACTTTCTTCGGGATATGTATGGGCAAGAAGATACGAACAGTATTACAAACCGCTTTCTTTCTTTAAAGCCACGATTAAATTTAATTGCTTTTTTTCCCTTGAGTTAAGGGTTAGCAAAGAAGTCACACGAGTCACATAATTCAAGAATTGCGTTATCTACGGCTATCTTTAGTACGGTGGTTATTTCCCTACCAATGACGTAAATCTTTGCACGTTCTGACACGTTCTTTGCTTGGCTTGCAAATATTTAATTTTCCTTCCGATCTATGAACTCGCTGCGATGAAACAGTCAAAGGATTTACTTCATTTGCCTAAAACCACAAGAAATACTCACAAAATTACAAATAAATTAATGACCGTCACTTCTTCCGAAATAAACTTGCAAAGTAAACACGATCTTATTTGTCACGTAGGGAAAGTGAAAGCTGCAACGTCAGCGCATTCCATGGCTGACGTAATACCTTTTTTCAGCGTATTTATTATTCCCTTTAAATCCAACGCTTTGATAAAACGAAAAGAAAATATATTTTACCCACAAAAAAGAAAACAATATCCGTAAAATTGTCCGTGTATTTATGTTTTAACAGCTTCTGGCGTAAAAACATCACACGTTGCGTGACTCAAACTTTGGCCGAACGGAGGTCTGCGTCTGGTCACCGACAAAAAAAAAAAATAAATAAACCACGGGTAAACCTAGAACCGCGCTCGGCCCATGGCCGCGCGGTTAAAAAAATAAATAAATAAATCACGGGTAAACCTAGAACCGCGCTCGGCCCATGGCCGCGCGGTTAAAAAATAAAAAATAAACCACGGGTAAACCTAGAACCGCGCTCGGCCCATGGCCGCGCGGTTAACAAGTTAAAAACTGGAATTCCACTAGCGAGAATAAGCCAGGTTTGGCGGAATTTTCTGAAGACATATCAAGAATGTTGGCTGAGAAACAATATCACTGGATACTCGATGGGGCTAAAAATAACTTGGAAATGAATGTAGAACTAGACGAATCAATAATGGCTGTGGACAGAAAAAGATCAAACACAAATCAGGTTTGGTTAAAGTGAAGGGGATGCTCATCATAAAATGAAAAAGATACTAAAAGGTTCCATGCTCCCTTATCGGCTGAAGTTCTCTATTACTAGATATAAGAGGTGTCAACTTCAAAATCTATTATTAAGAAGCGATCAGTGTATAATTAACAAATACATTCCATGCTGCCGTGCGTCTGTTCAGTATTAGTATCAATCTTCTAGCGTTCTATCACGAATGCTGTTCTCTGATTGGCTACGCTACTCACTATCTATTTAAACAATAGAGTGTTTCTGTCGAGGAACTATCGGTTGATAGTTGCCCCGCGGAAATTTGATGTTCTTAAAACAAATATTTGCCCGAGAAGCGAAGCTTCGATGGCAAATATGCTAGTTTTAAGAACATCACATTTCCAAGGGACAACTATCAGACTGATAGTTCCGAGACATAAACACTCTATTGTCTTTATCGTTCACCGTTAAATTTTCTTCCGCGCGCCAGTTCAAAATTCATATTGAATTATTTTCAACTTTTTTAGATGAAAGCCGTGAAAGGTCGTTAAAGCCAAATGTAAAATTTGAAAAAGAAAACAGACAAAAACCCACTTAATACATTTCAACTGTTTACTTTCTGTAAGCCCGCTTCCTTACAGAAACATTTACACGGACGAGTACTATCCATCCGGGTACTTTCCTCGGACGGGCACTATGGGCTGATAGTGTCTCTCCACGGATGAACACTATCGCGTCATGTGATCAATTTAAACCAATAAGAATCGCAGGAAATTTAGTGGTGAACTATAATCTGTCATAGATGGCGAGTGGCGCAGCAGTGTGCGCTTGTTTACAAAATGACGGTGTTTTCGAGCTGTCTGTGAGGAGGATTTAGATGGAGTTTTGAACGACTCGTAGATTTACACAATTTACAATTTAAAACAATAAGATTATTCGCTCTCGATTTCTATGCCCGATAGAAATCTCGAGCTCTAATCTTATTGTTAAATAGATCACAGATGACGTCTAAATGTGGTAAGAACAAAAAAGTGGCGTATTTATGTCACTATTCATTAGGCGAGTGTGTCACTGACATTCTTACCACATTTTGAGGTCATCTGTAGCTTGCTACTGAACAGAAGCGCGGTTATATGGAATCTACTTGTTGCATACAGTAAAGAAACAAAAAAGGTTATTGACGTCATCTATACGTCTATCCTCCAATAGATAATAAGTAACAACCAATCAAAATGCGAGAATAATTTGACTTATTCCTGCGTAGCGAAGCCAAGCAGCATACCAATCTGGGCGTGCGCGGGAGTTGTATAGCGCTGCCGTGTTACAATTTGTCTCGTTTCCATGTCTCACCAGACGCGAAATCGAGATTCCACGAGGTTGGGCCATCAGAAGGTTTAGTTACAGCTATGACGTTGTCAATTTCTCTTCGAATGCTCTTCAAGGGAAATCTACGGACGAACTTCTGGAGATTGCTCCGAAAAATTCTTTATCTAAACGCGACAAATTCTTCAGTCAAGAGGTTCAAGTGCTGAGTACCGAGGCTGGAAATACTTGACGGATTCTCGAATGATCGAAAGTTCACATGATTATGTAAAGAAAGGACACGGTCTTGAAAATCCTTGTTTTGGCCAATTGTTTCTTGAAATAAGTTCCTTGGGGACATATAATGCAAGGCTCATGTTCTGTAATGTTAGGCTATCTAACTACCACAGCAGGCTCAACCGAGTCAGTTGAGTACCAAAGTAGTTCCGAAGTTCCGTCTTTTACTGTTGGTGGCTCGAAGTTCGCATCGGATAACGGATTTCTAAAGCATTTTTTTGAGGAAAGTGACTGGCTATGGAAGATTGAACGATCTAAAATGCAAAAGCCGGACTGAATCTGTTGAAAACTTCATGCTTTATTCAATCAGCAAAAATATACCAGGACAATGTTTGAGTCAATATTTGGGGGTTTATAGGGCATTTAGTGTATGTGCCCTAAGATTTTGGAACAATCTGCCACTTAACTTGCGCAAGCTGAACTCTATCGTTAGCTTCAAGAGGGGCCTTAAAACATAGCTCGAAGCTATTTGTGGACATCTACTCATTGTGTTGGTAGAAATATAATCGTGACGACTTTTTAATTACGCTTAATTTTTAAACCTTTCTCTTCTTGTATTCAGTAGAATTCTACTAGTATACTAATGCAAATGCTGCAATCTGATTGGCTGGGCTACTCGTATACTATCAGCCATTAGTAGAATTCTATTGATATACTAATGCAAATGCTGCAATCTGATTCGCTGAGCTACTGGTATACTATCAGCCACTAGAGTGCAGTGGCCAGAGGTCGTCTACGAAATGGCGAAGTTTTTTATGTTTTAACGAAGCTTTGGAGGAACATTTTGTTGCATATGGTAAATAAATTCATGAGAAGACTAAAAGAAAAACAACGGTTCCTTGACTTCAAAAAAGCTTGAAATTATTGAAGAAATTAGGTGCGCGCGCACACAACTTCAATTTCAAATGACAATTCAATCCGAGCGATCTTTCTAAGGCCCAAAGGTTAATAATACGTCGACAAGTTATTGGAAACGGTTATTTAAAATAAATTTCACCTAGAATTCTACTAAAACAATTAGACTTTTCGCTCTCGATTTCTATGAGGTGATAGTTGATTCGGCCTTTGGCCTCATCAACTATCACCTCATAGAAATCTCGAACCCATAATGTAATTGTTAAATAAATCTTATTACTAACTGTATAGTTTCACTCATTTCTGTGAAAATCGCCATCAGCGTAGCAATGGCGCTATGTTTCTCCTTACTTTTACCTTCGATTGAGAAGGAAAGACATAAAATGGAAAGATTAATTAAAGACTGTTAAATACTGTTAAAGACTGTTAAATAGTATCAGTATTTTGACATTACAGCTATCCTTTAAAATACCAAAGAGTGCTAAATAAAAGAAAACTTCCACGAAAGACAAAGAAGACAAAAATGACTGAACTGCAACTTTTAGAAGATTAGTTTCCTAAAATGTCACAAAAGACTAAAAGACTGTGATCCACATCATGGTCTCTTGATTATCTCCATCATCATCACCATTATCAAGAAAACTGTTGAACCAAATAAGTACATGTATATTTTCGCATGGGTCTTATTTTTTAAACTTCAATTAAGGACCGAAATTACTTTCGCCAAAGAGACAGACAGGGGATAAAAATGTTACCCAAATTAAAAGACGCATTTTCCTTCGTTTTTGTGAGTGATTAATGAAATATCGTATCAATTTTACCTGAGAAAATTTTATCATGCCAATTTTGCGTGATCTTTAACAATTGTAACTGAATGGAAATATTGAGGGTGTTTACGGACAAACCCAGGCAAACTCGGATTCTTGGTCAAATTGGAAGTTTAAAATGTCGGAAGAAAACATGAACGAGGAGAAGAGGTTGAAGAGAAGAACCCACAACAAACTCAACCCGATTATGAGGCAGAGTTTGGGATGCCAGCCCAGGCAAGTGGATGTTAGGATACACAAAGTAGGAGAGTATAAAACGCGATTGAAAGGCCATCAATAAAAATGTAAGAAAATTTTCAAACTCACCCTCCGCTTACGTTGGACGTAGCATTATTGAAATCGATGACACAAAAATGAGTAGGGCAGAAACATTCATTTTTACACCGCAACGAACGTCTTCAGTTCTCAGCTGGCGAGGAGAAGTAGAAATAACATCTCATTACAAGTCAACACTGTGTAATAAGAGATGGCGTGTTTTGTCTCTGTCATTCAGAGCTATTTCTGCTCATGTCAGTTTGACTCCTCCTGCTCTTACTTTCCGTTTAAATTACGCACTTATTATGTTAACAATATATTTCTATCGGCGAGTTTCTCAACTAAACTTATAGGAAGGAATTCCTTCTTGCGCTTGTTTATGAGCGAATGTTTAATTCCAATGAAAGATACGTTCCAAACTCCTGTTTTTAACAATCACTCAGTTAAAAACCTGGAATTTCGACGGCATTTTCCGTGGTCCCTATCTTTGTTTTGGTTCTTTATTATGAATAAAACATTGATTTCGTTGTTTTCATCTTATTAATTTTTTTTCTTCAGATTTGTTCGAGATAGAGCCTGAATGTTGAATGCATATCTATAACAGGACATCATTGCGACTTCGACTGTTAGCTTAATATATTCCTCGGTTTTGTTAACGTTTTGGCACAAGGTAGGATGTTGAACAATTTATTTTACAGCCCTGTATGCATGCGATTGTCTTAAGTTAAAATTTAGTTAATTAATTTAACGCCATTCACACAACTGAATTTAAATTTATACTTTTCCTTTTGGAAACAGATTGACAGATTGTCTGCTTCTCATTTTGCCACACTCCTAAATTGAAAAAAAAGCATATATTTTCAGGCGCCATGTTACGCTTGCGATGTAAATATGGAAAACTATTATTTTTTCCGAAGACCTTGTATTTTGTAACTCGATAAAGCAACAATTCGTGTCTTTACTTTCACTCAGTTAAAAACCTTGAATTTCCATGGCATTTTCGGTGTTCTCCACCATTGTTTTTGTTCTTTATTGAAAATTAAAACATTAATTTCGTTGTTATCCTGATTAAAATATATTATTTTGTAGTTCAAGAAGGCTCAAGATTAGTTAACCTGAACATTGAATAAATATCTATGCCAGGGCTTTATTGCAGCTTCGAGTTAAGCCTATATTTAATTTAAAAAATAAAATAAAATAAAATAAAATAAAATAAAATAAAATAAAATAAAATAAAGTAAAGTAAAGTAAAGTAAAGTAAAGTAACGTAAAATCAAATCAAATAATAATAATAATACTAATAATGATAATAATAATAATTATAATAATATAATTTTTTTTTAAAAAGGAGCGATATAAACATTATATTCTGCAGGCCTCCATGCACATAAGATGATTACAAGTTTGCTAAATGCCATTCAAGAAACTGAATTTACATCATGCTTCATCAATTTTCACATTTGATGTCTAGTGGAAAGTGATGAGATAGCATTGAGCTAACACCCGCTGGAAAAGTGGATTTGAAATAAATTAATTTAACGCCATTCAAACAACTGAATTTAAATTTCTACTTTTCCTTTGGCAAACAGATTGACAGATTGTCTACTTCTAATTTTGCCATACTCTTAACTTGAAAAAAAATGTATATTATCAGACGCCAAGTTACGTTTGCGATGTAAAAATGGGAAACTATTTTTTCCCGAAGAGCTTTTATTTTGTATTTCGACAAAGCGACAACCCATGTCTTTACTTTCACTCAGTTAAAAATCTTGAGTCTCCATGGCATTGTTATTGTTCTCCAGGTTTGTTTTTGTTCTTTATTGAAAATTTAAACATTAATTTCGTTGTTTTCCTGTTAATATACTGGTTTTTAGTTCAAGGTGGCTCGTAATTAGTTAGACTGAATGTTGAATAAATCATCTATGTTAGGGCGTTATTGCAACTTCGAGCTAAGCTTACATTCAATTCAAAATAACAATAATAATAATAACAATAATCTGAATTTTTTTATAAAAGAGAGACTGTTGAACATTGCATTCTGCAGGCCTCCATGCTGGGATGGTTACAAGTTAGTTAAATGCCATCCAAAAAACTGAATTTTCATCATGCTTCATCAGTTTTTTCACATTTTATGTCTCGTGGAAAGTCATAAGATTGTATATTGAGCTAACACCACCTGGAGAAGTGAAGTCGAAATAACATGCAGCTCATTACAAGTCAACACTGTCTCATAAGAGATGGCGTGTTTTGACTCTGTCATTCAGAGCTGTTTCTGCTGGTGGCAGTTTGACGCCTCTTGCCCTTAGAGAGACTTCCTGTTAAACTACACAGTTATTATGTGAATAAAATACTTCTATCTGCAGTTTTTTCAACTACGCTTACAGGAGGGCTGAGCTAACACTTGCTGGAAACGTGGAGTCGAAATAACAGCTCATTACAAGTCACTGTCTCATAACAGATGGCGTGTTTTTTCTCTGTCATTCAGACCTATTTGCTCGCAGCAGTTTGACTCTTCCTGTTGTTACAAAGACTTCCTTTTTAAACTGCGTACTTATTATGCGAACAAAATATTCCTATCTGCGGGTTGTCAGCTGCGCCTACAGGAGATTATTTCTTCTTGCGCGGCTGGATTAATGCTCTATTCCAATGAAAGAAACATTTCAAACTCATGATTTTAACAATCACGCGTAAAAACCTGGAATTTCGAGGGCATTTTCCGTGTTTTCTATCTTTGTTATGGTGCTTTATTGATAATTAAATGTTATTCCTGACGAATGAGCTTGCGAAGAAGGGCGAAATAACTATTTTGCCGGCACAGGAAAAACGCGGCCTGGGCTCCAGGCCGGTGAATCATGGGTAGAAAGAAAGGGGTTTACAAGGGGGAGTGTAGCACGTGATAGTCATCTAGGCCTCGGAATCAACCCTGTTCAGAGCTCCGTTTGATTTTTTCATTTTAGTTTTTTCAGGTATTTTTACTGCACTATCGATAGTCTTACCTTTGTAAAGCCTCCGTAGGAAAGGCTACCAATCGCCGGAGCATGAATCATAGTTCCAACCAAGGTTTCCTTTTTTTTTTCTCCCAAGGGTTTTTTTTACGGCAGGTTTTTTCTGGCCTCCGTTCTAATCGCACTTCTTTTGTAAGTGGTTGCTCAGCTCCGTTATTATTATTATTATTATTATGATTACGATTACGATTACGATTACGATTACGATTACGATTACGATTACGATTACGATTACGATTACGATTACGATTACGATTACGATTACGATTACGATTACGATTACGATTACGATTACGATTACGATTACGATTATGATGATGATGATGATGATGATGATTATTATCATCTTCTTTTGTATTAGCGTTCCTTACTTGTACGATAAATTTGTATTTTGGGTTTAGAGGACAGCTCAGCCTAACTAGCATAATATGCTTGTCTATGGGGTTTTTGTCCAACGTAGCGGACACCCCAGCCTAACTAGCATGACATCATGTTTATACATGGGGTTTCTTGGTCCAAAGTAGTGGAAAACCCAACCTAACAAGCGTGGCATGTTTGTGTACGGGGAGTTTCGTCCAAAGTTGTGGACACCCCAACCTAACTAGCATGACATGTTTGTACATGGGGATTTTCGTCCAAAGTAGTGGAAACTCCCAGCCTAACTGGCGTGATAGGTTTGTGTACGGGGATTTTCGTCCAAAGCTGTGGACACCTCAGCCTAACTGGCATGATATGTTAGTACATGGAGATTGGTCCAAAGTTGTGGACATCCCAGCCTAACTGGCATGATGTGTTTGTACATGGCGATTTTCGTCCAAAGTTGTGGACAGTCCAGCCTAACTGGCACGACGTGTTTGTATATGGCATTGGTCCAAAGTTGTGGATTCACCAGACTATCTGGTATTTGTATGCATATTTCTTTGCTCTGTAACTTCAAACACGTTATATTTGTATACGCGGGAGATTTTGGTCCAAAGTAGTGGACACTCTAGCCTAAATGGCAGTCAGGTCTGAAGCTCGTTTAGTTTGCGTTATGTTCGTGCGCGTTCTACGTGTATAATATGTAATATGCTCGTCAAATACATATTGCATTCACATCTACTTTGAAGATGGCCTTCTTACAAGAATCCACAAGGACGGATAGCACAAGTGGTCGACGATAGGAGCTTATGCCCGTCAACGAACAGTTATTGAATGAGTTATGTAGATTCTTATTCGTGTAGTTGCTGTAACGTAGCTTGGGTTGGTTCTTGCCAGACCCTCTCTAAATAAACTTATTTTCGTATCAGCTGTGTGTTCATTCGTTGTGAAGTGGAGACAAAATACACTGATTTCATTGTTTCCTCTTAATAGGTTTTTTTTTGTCAACAACCCTGCATGCGGTTGTTTTATGTTAAAAGTAGGTTAATTAAGCCCCATTCAAGCAACTGAATTTATATATATGTATTTTTTCCTTTTGGAAACATATTATCAGGCGTCAACTTCAAGTTACGCTTGCAAATGTAAATATGACAAACCTTGGTTGTTAATATGACAAACTTTATTTTCCCGAAGACGTTTCATTTTGATTTTCCGAAAAAAAAAAACCAAAATTTTTCCCATAAAAAATTGAAAATTCTAAATCTTAACCATAGACCCCCAACCTTTGCAAAGAGAGTACTGAAGACGGTTTTAAAGCGTTTGAAACGTTAAACTGCTATACGTGGTGAATTTTTGTTATGGGTTTTGGTTCGAAACCTTTCACTCCTCGTGTTAAACTATAGTCCGAGTCATAAACGGCGCGTTAGAATACAAAATCTTAATAGCTCAGAAAGAAGGTGGTAGAGTTTGATTCTTTGTTTTTACCAATCAGGGATAACATAGCCTTCTTTATTACATAATCTTGAATCAAATACCAGGTGGGCTTTTGCGCGAAAACTTGATACATTTACACGTGAAAAGATCACAGTTGTTATGGTTACATAATAAATCGCGCCTTTCGCAGCGAAAGTGAAATGGTTTGGGATTTCATTGCTGTTTATATAATATAGAGGATAGTACATGCCCGCACGTGGATACGAATTTTATCTTTGAGTGTTCAACTCAATATGCTCACTCGTGAAATATCGAGTTGAATACGAGAAGATAAAATTCGTATCCACAAGCGGGCATATGATATTCTGTCTATTATATAAACATGCTAATGACAACGTTTTTGACGATTTTCCGAAGATTTCCAACCACTTTCCAAAGATTTTCGAAGATTTTCCAAAATTGTTCCGAAGGCCAGACGAACACGTTCGAACATTTTCCGAGCTTTTCCGAACATTTTCCTAAGATTGCCGAAGACTACTGTAGACAACCGAAGAAGATCCGAAGATGTTTCGATCATACATCAACAAATTTAAGTGTAGTTAAAGGGACAAAAGAAAAATGTTGTCAAAACGGAATGACATATATCTTCACAGTGTGAAAGGTTAATTATAGTATCTTCACTGCGCATGATGAAGATATGACTTTTTAGTAAAAGGAAAAATCCTGGTATTTCACTGGTGCTTATATAATAAACATAGAACATTACATGGCCCGCTTGGAGATGCGAGATTTCTCCGGCTTCTCGTGTTGAAATATTATTTGTATCTCAGCCGGACCAGGTAACCTCCTCTGTTTATCATCTGACTTAAGCAAAAAGAAATGTTTCTTGAGAGCAATTTCAAGAACCTTGTCACAATATTGCCTTCTAAGTTTTTTTTTAATTAAAAAAAACGCAACGACTACTACATGACAACACGAGCGGACAATATGGCAGATACGAAGTAGTCTTACTTTTGAGCTCCCGAGGCCCGATGGGAGCACGTGGTGCGACGTCATAATACATCTCCCTTCCTTTCAATATAACAACAACAACAACAACAACAACGAGGAAATGGAACATATTCTATACCCAGTACGTGACAATGATGTTCGAAAAGGACATTCCTCAATGTACTTATTCTAATAAGCCTATTCGTCAGTGTCCTTATCCTTATAAATCTATTCATTGGTGTCGCTATTCTTATAAATCTAACCTTTGTGTGGGTGTCACAATTCTCCCAGATCTGGTCATATATCCCCCAGCTGTGCCTGAGGTCCTTCCCGGAGCGTTTTTCGGTGGGGCTGTATTGTCTGATCCTGGTCTGGCTGCTGTACTGTCCTTCTGTGAGTTCTACGTGTGGCTAACTGGGCCGGGTTAGTAGCCCGCTGAGGTATCTCAGAACCTTGGTACACTAGGGTTTCCATTCGTTGGCGTTGTGGGTCACTTACTGTAGTTCTGTCTGGTCTCAATTGGGACCGTGTTCTTGGATACATGTAGGTGGCGCCTGTACTTCTGGATCTGATGACCTTGGCTGTTTGAGTGGCGGCTTTGTAATAACACCGGGTTCCCAGGTTTGTGAGTGGTGATCGTTCATGGGCACGAGTTGGTCAGCTTCAAATGGCGTTTTAGATGGTCCAGAATTCTGGTTATAATGATGAGCTTGTTTCTCTTGACTGGTTATGAACATGGTTTTCACGGCCTCAAAGTCAGGACTGTTGAGAAGGGCCCTAGGGCACACGGGTAATCTGGTTTTGAATTTTCTGTTGGTGAGCAGTTCTGCCGGGGACTTCGATTCAGCTGGGATCCAAGGGAATGGCTCGGTAGGACAGAAGAGAAAGGTACGGGTCTTCTTTGTTTTCATCGCATTTTTGGAGAATGTTCTCCACAGTCTGGACCATTCGCTAAGCAAACCCATTTGATTGGGGGTACATTGGAGAGCTAGTACGTAGTAACGTGCTCTACTCCATACACGCTCATAAAGTGCTTGAATTCTGCTGAGCTGCACTGCAGTCCATTGTAGCTCATCAGCTAGGTAGGAATGCCGTGTTTCGCTAAGGTGCCCTTTAGGTGATTGATAACTGCAGATGACGCGGTGCTTGTTAGCCTCTTGATGACGGAGAATCTACTGTATTGATCTGTTAGTAGGAGGTTTTGCTGGCCTTTGAAATCGAACAGATCCGAGAACTTAGTTCTACCCATGGTCGGTATGGCAGTTCTGGCTGTAGTATTGGCTCTTTTCATGCTTTTTTTCTGGTATTTCTGGGAGGGTCCGCACTGGTTAACCTGGTTGATGATTTCCTTTGTAATTCCAGGCCGGAAGACAGATGTACGCGCTCGCAAAAGGCATTTCTCCTTCTCCTAAATGCAAAAGCGTTCTGTACGATTTTTATTTTGCATTGTAAATTCGACCTGAGGAGACCCCGGGTGTTACAAGAAGTTTGGTTGACAAATGGCGGTCTAGTAACCCCCCGCGAGTCTTCGTTTCCCAACATGACGAGGTTGCCAAGCCGATTTCAACGGTTGTTGTGTCACGGATCAAACGGACACGAAGCTCTTCCATCGTTTTATCGTTTCACTGGGGACACGAAGAGCCGCCTGGCCTCGTTCGTAGTGCTGCGATTGTGTGGGTAGAGGATTCAAATGAAAGATCAACCTTTGCCCTTGAATTCTGCGGTGGATTTGTGACCGTGGGTACATCTTAGCCTGGGATTTTTTACTTCGGTCGGTAGGCTGTCCCGACTGAGGTGTTCCGCCTCGTCCTCTCTTTATGAAGGGAAAACCGAAATTCAAAAAAGTCGCTTAAATCAAATTAAATCGGTAAAATAACCACGCCAGGAGCAAACAACACACGTATGAAACAAGAGGCTCCAACTAGGCTATACTCATGCGCAGGAGGTCACAAGTCCTATAAAATAGATACGCAATGCGTACATAGTCAGACAAGCAATTTGAAAACGTTTGCAATCTTAAAGCTAGAAATAATACGGGAGAAATGCTAATTTGAAAAAAATGCGTCATAGATCTAAGATATAGATAATTAAGATGCAGGAGAGAACGTAAGTGCTGGAACGCAATATGCCATCTTTATTACAAGGATATCGTCAGATGAATAACAAAGCAAGCCGAGTCGAAAAATTATTGATAGAGAATTACCAAACGATTCAGAATTGCGAATTGCATGAAATATCTTTTTTTAATAACAATTCTGAGCTAAATCTCTTTAGGCATTTTTTTATTCAAGTGTTAGACTTGTTTTGTTGGTTGTACTGGGCCATTGTAACAAATATCAACTTTGCCTTATTTTTATTTGTAATTTGATTTTAAAGTATACTTGAAACTTGATAAAATAACAGTACTCCTCAGTAGGCACCTGGTGTTTTTTGTAAGTCATATCATGCAATGCCATATTTCCGAGAAGTGAAATATTATTATATATATCCTTACACATGTTGCTAAAAATGTAATGGGTTTCAACAATTGATACAAAATACAAAGTGTACTAGACTAACCAAGAAGCAGAAAAAGGAAAAGGAAAAAAAAACTTAAACACACAAGTGTTTTATTACCTGACATTGTTCGTCACATTCTTCTTGACTCGATCCCGATAGGAAATCGAGCAATTCAGGTTTTTAATGGACACAAACCATGTACCAGAATAACTTTAAGTATACTACAGTCCTTTTTGCATTTTCTCAAAGCTAAAGATATAAACAGTTGTCTGAAATAACACCAAAAACACTTTCTCGTGGGAACTCGAGCAAGTGAATTTCAAAGTTCAGAGAAATTGTCAGGTCAAACACAAGTAAAATTTCATCATCAGTTTCATTTCACCAGTACTTTCAAGTGTTTCATATATTACGTCAAAACTTATTTTCTACATTTGGTGTTGTTAGAAATGATTTCTTTTGAGAAGTTATTTAAAAGAGTCGCACAGAAGTTTCCAATACAATGTAAATAATCTCGGTAAAAAGTTTTTGTCCACTTGTTACTCGAACTTTTGGTGGATTCCTTCTTAAGCTAGTATATAACTATAACTATAACTAAACTGAACGACTTTAATCTGCATTTGATAATGGCGACAAGATAACGCCGAATCGTCAAGTTATAGGATTTATTTTTCTTTTAAAATGATTTCTTTGTAACCGAGTATCTTTTGGGATTTGAGGGGCAAAAGAAACTTGAAAATTTTGTCGTGAAATCCTCGGAGACATACTAGAATATTGATATATCGAACGTGGCCTATTACCTGCCCGTTTTGTTGAACACGTCCATTTACACTAACAGGAAGCATTTTTGGACCAAACGATTCAGTATACAGAGCACGTTTTTAAACGTTTTTAAACGTTTTTAAACGATTCTTCGTAATATGTCCTTGAATCTCCAAAACCCTACTAAATTTGAGACTTATCATATTGTCAGATGGCGATCGACATAAACAGTGGCTTACCTCTCCAGAAACAGTTTCTTGCTGTCCATGCATGCTCACATGTCAGTTCAGAATCTTAACAACGAACTAAAGTACTGATAGGTACTTTCACACCGTATCAAATTGGAGAAAAAGCACAACGTTTGCGAAAAACCGGCACCTTCTTGAAGAATCCAATATGGCAGACGGAGCTCCAAAGAGCGTGGTGAATGTATGCATGCATAAATTTGCATGCACAAATGTGAAACCAAAACGGAGAAACGGAGCCCATTTTACAACTCATGGGCCATACTGCGCATGAGTAATAAAGTAAGCCATTTTTATTGAGAATTTTCACTTTTAACTACCTCCATGGATATCTTATAGAAAATCCCATATAAACCCTTATAATACGATGCCATATTGTGTTGCTTGTGTGGTTTATAGAGAGAGCTTGGGCTGCCTGTGGTTCACGCAGTGGTGCTGTAAGGCTAGCCAATCGCCCTGAGTATCTTGTCATTAGTTGTTTCAGAAAGGGCAATACTTTTAACCCATTCTGTGGGTTCGCTCGCTCGTTTTGAAGATGTAGTGGCACGGTATACGTGGTGTGTGGATGACACGTTCAGCATTGGGGTCAAGGGTGATGTCATAAGGTTTCATGTCAAAGGATCCCAGGCTCTCAAAGCAGTCTCCGAACTTGTTTAAGAAGCTTATCTTGTTCAGTGGAGGGGTGAGTGGGGGTTGGGTGGCGGGGGGCGATGTTTGAGTATCTAGACGGCTAGGGTCTCCGCTGGTCCTTTGTTGCGATTTGCGTGGTGTGTGTTCTTTAGGGCGCGTCTCCTTGTCTTCCTTGGAGGTTTCTAAGCTGCAATTAAATTTTACCAGCTCAAGTTCCTCACAGGTTTTACAACCAAGCATTGCACGTCCTGGTACATCAGTCACATTGAAAATATTAGGGACTTTAAATTATGGTACGGCTAGGCCGTAGTAGGGCGGCAAATAGTGAAGATCGCTTCCGGTGACGTCATGACGCGCGTACCAGTACGGCTTTCCCGCCGTAGCCTTGCTTTCTAATACGGAAAAGTGCCTGGGTTCACGTACTCTTCACTACGTGAGTATAAGCCTGCTGTTTACTTCTCATTTAACGCTTTTTTCACTGTTTGAACAGCCTAGTTTGAAGCTAAAGTTCTCAATCATAAAAATCAGTTCTAAGATCATTGTTCTTTGTCAATTGTACGATTTTAACACCTACCACGAGCTGGTCAATTCAGTCATATTAGTATCGGGCCGAACAGCCGTAAATAAGAAAGCTTCGTATGTTCTTGTCTGACCTATAATTGTTTATTACTGTTCAAAATGTATTTGATTATAATCGAAAGTTTTGTATTTTCGGGCTTATCACGTAATCGTTGTACGAACAACCTGTCCGTGTTGAAATCGAGCTTTTTTATATCAGAGTTTATATTTTGTTTTGTGGTTAAAATTACAGGCGGTTCTATCAAGTTCTAAAAGGCAAATCTGAGTTCTGGGAGGTGTAAAACGTATACAGGAGAAGAAAATCATTGTCATGAATCAAGCCTATTTCGTATGAAAGTAGAATAATCTCTGGTTTCCTTGAAAGTCCTCATTTTTGTAAAGACAAGTCAACTGCACATACCGTTGCGGTACAGTAAAATCTTAATCATTTGAGTTTGGCGGGTAAAACACCGTTGTCAGCCTAGTCCCTCTCGGCCTAAATAGCAGTAGTAGTAGTACCTCGCCGTAGCGTATCTTAAAATCTCTAATCTCTTCAATACTGCCATTTTGATGGACGTACAGTGGACAGGTTCCAAGGGTCTTGATGTTGCAGCCTCCGTATGCGGTAATCCTGTACTGGGTTGGGCCAATGTGTTTCTGCTGAGGATTGGGGTTGAGTCTGTCATCATCTTTTCTAGAAACAACATTTACCTCTGCACCAGTGTTAACCTTGCAAATAAACTGAATCATGTGTGTATCATAGGGTTTTGCTGTGACTTGTATTTCGCTCATGACTTTGGCGCGGATTTTTCTCTGCTCGATGCTTGCGATCATTGAGGTACTGGAGCTGTGTTGGGCTTCTAGTGTTCCCTGGAAGACTGTCATAGCTTGAGCATTCGCTTTCTACACCATCAGGCTGTTCTTTCTGTAGTGTCATCACATCTGACCTTGTTTTAGACTTCCAAACTTTGCTGAAATAACCATGGTTATTGCAGTTGAAGTATTCTAATCCAGTGAATGGGCATTGTTGGCCTTTGCTGTGTGGTACTGTATTCCCACATCTCTAGCACTGCCTTGGGTTGTTGTCATGCCGTTTGTTTCCTCTACCACTGGTGTACCTTTAGTGTGGCTGGTTCCCGGGCCTGTTTCCTTTGCGTATTGCATTTACTTCCCCCTCTTCTTGCTTTGGGATTGTAATGTCGCTCATTGCTTTCAATTGCATCTGGGTAGCCTCATCGGTTCGTGCGATTTCTTTTGCCTTTGCAAAGGTTAAATTATTACCGCGGGCAACCCATTTTCATCTGACCTCTTCCGAGTCGGTGCAAAAAATTAATGTGTCACGCATGAGTTCGTCATGTAAGTCAGGTGGGTAACCAAAGCTCTGTATGAGTAATCTTGCTTCAGTCAGGAAGGTGGCTAGGAGGCGATTATTCTGTTTCAAACCTGGGAGATAATATCTGTTCAAGATATGGTTTGCTTGCGGTTTGACGTGATCTTTAAATCTTGTCTAGTATTCTTTCAGGTCTTTCTGCTGTTCATCGGCTAGCGCCAAAGTGCTAAATAAGTCCAGGCCATAATCACCTGACCACAGTAACACATATTTGCATTTCTGAGTGTTGTTTAGCAGTTCACACTTTTGGTGGAATCTTCTTGAATCTAGTTAACAAATCTGGGCCAGCGTTCCAGTCCATTTTTGGTACTTCAAAACCAACCGAGTCGCTCATTTTGGCTGAATCGCACGATAAGACCTTGTAGTCAACACTGTAAAATCGTACGTACTGGTTTCCCTTGTTGTCCTAGCACTGAAAATTCATCCGTTGGCGTAAATCTATCCCGCTTCTGACATCCATGTCACAATATTGCCTTCTAAGTTCTTTATTTAACAACGCCATAAATACTACATGACTACACGCGCAGACAATATGGGGGATGTCAAGTACTCTTACTTTTGAGCTTCCGGGGCCCGATGGGAGCACGTGGTATGACATAACATGACAGTTCTGAGATCTCTCTGCAGAAATTTAATTAACTTGACAAAAACTTGGCTCTGGTCCTGATTCTGTCATTAATAACAAAATGGGGGTCTGTGAACTTATTCTTGCGTTATCGTATTATATTGTCAGTTGTGTAAGTATTAGTACTGTAAGTGTCGTAAGTAATCTTATTGTATAACAACAGAACAAGTAGTGTAGGTAACTGTATTAGTATTGTAAGCAGTGCAAGAAGCCGTGTTAGTATTGTAAAAAGAGTGAGCTACAAGTAAATTAAACAAGACACTATAGAAAGGCTACTATCCATTCTCTCCAAACATGTGCCTGCGAAGCAGGTTTGCTTGAAGTTCAGTTCTTCGTAGCAGTATAGCAGCTCCGTATGTAGGGACAAATCCCACGCTGAAATTGGTAGATTTAATTGTCGCAATGAGTGAGGAGAAACGACGATTTCTAGATTCTCTAGAAGCAAACCTACAATTGCAGCTAACGACCACATTTACTATATCCGAGTTAACAGTTTAATTCTTAGTAACCACGCACTGAATGATAATTTGACTTCGGTTCGGCGCACACTGGACGACGGTGGGCAAACAACATGGACATGCGCAGAACATTGACGGAAGTCATTTGTTGTTCACAGTGGCCATTGCAATCTGTCACCGTCATCCTTGCTAAAGGTTCCTATTCTTGACAAGGCTCGTATGTATAATGAACAATTAAGTCCTGGGGTTTTTCTCGGGAGACCAGTCGAAAACATTGCATCACTAAAATATCTTTATGTGTCGAAAAGTTGAACAAATTCGAAGCAAAGTTTTTTTCTTCAAGTGTCCAAGTATTGTACGAACAAAATCTACATTGAACCGAATGGATAGAGGCCTGAGGGACTCTCGATGTTTTTTTTGGTTCGTTGTAGCCGCTTGCAACGGCGCAATAAGTAAAACGTTTATTTTGATTTGGTCTATTTGTGAAGGTAATTGAGATATGCGGCAGTTACAAGGACTTACAACTTGACTCCGATAAAGTCTCTCCAAACAAAACTCAAATTCCGCGAACAAAAAAACAGACTACCTTAAACGAATTTTATTCAGTTTAACATTCTGAAACGTGTACACTAGCATTCGGGTCTGGATGGAACAATTGCCTGAACTATCGAGTTTATAGTTTGTATTTTTAGGTCAAATGCAACGAAATTTGGACAATTTTTCTTTTGTCGAAAAACCTTTATAAAAAAGTCAGTTATACCAACATGAATCAGAATCAACTCTTAAAAATAAGTTTTGTGCGAACTGTAGCGCCCAAGACAAAAAATCCGACAATGTCCGAGAGCTTCACGAAAACGAACCAGAAATGGCCGCGCTTGGAGTGGAAACGAAATTATAGGTATTTGTGGTGTCATATTTGGCAAGCTCATTTACGCAACCAAATAATTCCTTGAAATTACTGTGTTTGTTTCAAGGATTTCCTGGCGTTTATTGACTTGCCGATGTGTAAAATAGATCGAGATCCTGATGTCTTATTTAAAAATGTCCAAATACAGCCGTGTAAGTTCAAAACATGGGAATCAGGCAACGATTCAGTCGATATAAACTTGAGTGGATCAGACTCAGACTTTTCACAGGTCAGAAAAGGTTTAGGGAAAATTAGTTCATCAAGGTTAGCGAATTTTATTTTGTGTCAGGGAATTTTAAAGGAAAATCAAATAAAATTAAAATATAGCATTAATGGAATCTCAAAGATCATTTTCTTAACAAAGAAGTAAATTTGTTGAAAACGTATCAGTTGTAAATAGGTGGAATTCAAAAGTATGCTGTTAGGGAAGGCTGGAGGTTGCTACTGCATCCGACATTTTAACTTGTGATTATTTAGTCAGTCAGGGAAACGTCAGAGATTTCTTAAACCTGATTACTGTGGTAAACATGATTTGTGGCAAACTCTCTCATGACCAGTAGAAAGGTTAAAGGTAAAGTCTACATACGAGCTGAGTGGCTCATCAGAACAGAGCTTATCCCGGTTTCGGTAGCATGAGGCGACCAGCTCCCCACTGGATGGGAGGCTAGTTCATCGCAGGGTTACCCCCCAGCATTAAATTCGTCAGAACCCATTCATACACCTGGGTGGAGAGAGGCACTATGAGAGTAAAGTGGCCTGTCCAAGAACACAACACAATGTCCCCGGACAGGGCTCGAACCCGGACCGTTCGCTCCTCAGTCGAGCGCACTAACCATGAGGCTACTGCGCCTCCCACAATGACCAGTACTGTAGGATTATGTATGTAAATTGTTTTTATTCATCCTTTGTGATAGTATTGCTTGCATTTATAAGCGCTTACCTGCCCATTTAAAATGTTCCCGTGTAAAATAATAAATTACTAACTTACTTTCTCACTGGAGCGTTATACATGTAGCTTCCTATGGCTATTCACACCACATCAGCTAAACATCAATTAAACTTTATTATTTAGAAATTAAGTGACATACAGTACATGAACTGAATGTAACGATCCTGGTTTTGGTTTCCAAGTAAGCACTCTGGCCTCAATTAGAAATATGAGAGATGTTGAAAACAAAAAAATATTCTGACAGAACAGATATGAATTAACCCATTGGCACCTGAAGGATTTTGGCATACCCACCTCAACACGTTTCATACAAGAGCATACAAATCCAGACAGATAAGTACCTTCTTAGGTTTCAACTAGACATGCTCAAAGAGAAATAAATAGCTCTTTTAGGATTTAAAAAGAGGTTAGTGACCTTGATAAATTTATTGCAAACTCCCAGTGGAGGAAATCCCATGTGAAAGCCCTGTGGATGCTTGTTGTCTGTTTTTGCATTGTAAAAAGATGAGAATTGTGGTATTATCATTTGATGAGGTCACTAGAGTTATAGATCACAACACAACAACTGCTCACAGCTAGTTTTCATCAAGAAGTACCATTTATATCATGCAAGGGGGCTTGTGATTGCTGCAGTCAATCTTTCTTTCCAGCAAAAAGATTATTTATCAGCACGCTGATGAACAATGAAAATTTACACCACAACATTATAACATTACTTACAGGGCAATAGCCAGAAAAAAAAAATGACTGAGGCATCGTTCACAGTAGAATTCTCTTCGTAGATATTTAGTAGTGTTTTACCTTCACCTTCAAAAAAGAAACAACAGAAACAAAACAAAATGGCTGAGGCAAGTGGCTCGGTTTAACTTACAGTAGCTACAGTCTTGACTAAGGGCATTCCGAATGAAAAGCCTTGTCTTCTTCACTCAATAAAGTATCACTAAGGGTGGCAAGTCAGAGGTAAATATAGTCGTACTTTGTTCTTGGTTTAGGCCTGTCAGTTATGAAATCCTCAATAAAAGCATTGGATACCATCCATGGCTTTGATTTGTATGTCTACTTTAGGATGGCATCTTTCAGTTATCAGTCAAAGCTTGAGTCACACTGACATTACTCTCCTTCAGGAGTCTAACTCTACTTTCCAGGCTAGTAACCCCATCCCTCTTCCTTAACACGGGATGCACTGAAACCAACCTAACACTTCAATAACACTGAAGTTACGACTGAAAAAAATCCTCAATACTCTTGTAAAAAGTATGTTTATATTTTGTTCAACTAATAACAATATTGTTGCAGAAAATTGGTAATTGGAGATGTTTTATTCAGGCATTTTTAAAGAATGAAGTCTTAATTGAGCTTCTTTTTAAATCACGATGGTATGAAATCGTGTTAAATGACAAAAATGTCACTTTTCTATTTCCTTTTTTTATTTCAACTAGACTAAGTTTAGAAAACGAGATTGTGAATCTAAAAAGTTAAACTTGATATAATAGGACCTTGCAATCGTTTTATATACAGCAACTTTACTCCGCGCTTCACCTCGCTTTCTGCTCTTCACAATATGGCTGCCGCTGCCGAGCAATTGCATTCCATGTTGGTAGAGCGTTAGTTTCTAGGATGTTCGTCGTCAATGCTTGGCTTTACGGCATATGGTACAGCTCCGAAGGTTTTTGGGCTTGAACTAGAGACCTTGATTAGCGATTGCGGAAGATACAGCTTCAAGAGGTTTCTGCTGATATGTTTGCTGGTAGCGCGAAGACGAGATGAAACTAGATGAAACAGTTCCCTACATCGCTTCTCATCTTTTGAAGGGATGTAACCAACTTCATACCACAGATTTTTGAATAATGGCTACAGTTAAAGCTGCAAAAAACAGTCATATTTGCCCTAATACTTTGTTGTTCTGAACGGGGAGCTCACAATTGTCCGAACTTTCCACGAACCGTTCCGTTTGTAAAGCGAAGAAAAATAGCTGTTTTCCAGGTCGAATATCTCGGCGGCTTTTTGACTAAATCATGTAAAACTTTGAATTATGATTATTTGGATTAGTTCTTTTATTTTAACTTATAATCAAAATGGGCCCAATTTCGTTGCATTTGACCTTTAATCAATCGAATCATGTGCTTATCCGTCCTCAAGTAGCACGTAGCTCACAAACATTTACATCCAAAACTTTATAGGTACACTGTTTCCGTACAACTTGGAAAAATCTAAACCAAGAGAAGATATCATTCGCCGTATTTCTTTTGCGTTCTAAAACATGCTCGGTCGACAAGCTAGTGTTTTATTTAAAACAAACCCTGATTAAGTGGCAGGTTTTGATTTTCCAACAGAAACACCTTACCCGATCCTTCTCGAGTTAACATCATACGTTCCATCCAGACGTCTGGCACATTTAAACAACAAAACAGTATTTATACCGACAGGTAAAGACTATATCACGCATTCAGAAAGAATGCTTTTACTAACACGGAGGTTTTTCCCTGCAATTCCCAAGGTAATTCACATTAATTTGCTTTGATTGGTTTTTAGAGCGTAACGTCACATTCTCAAGCGATCCTAGCTAAGACTCGCCCGCACATGTTTTCTCGAGTTCGTATTCGAGTTCAGTATTGCTTCACTGGATTTTCTGTGTCCTATGAGATTGGTCACAGTGATTACCTTGGTTCTGGTTTTCCTACAGTCAGTTAAAAACCTCTCTATGTGTTGAATATTAATATTTGCTGGATATGTGTCATTACTCAACTTTGCATTTCACGTAATGTCATTCAGTACTCTGCTAAGATGACATTGGGCCTCACTGTAGCGTGATTGCGCACGAGTCATTTGCACGGTTTGAAAATTGTAGCTCGATTGAAAATTAATTTGTCTCTGCTCGAATCTGTAAGAGAACTAATAACTTCGTGAGATGTAAAAATACCAGGAAAGAGAACTGGTGGGATAAGAGTGAGTTTCTTCCTCGACTTAAATTTCATTTAAGTTAATTTGTTGCTATTTGAAAACTAGTTTTGCATCCTGAACAAATTAATTAATAATTGCAATGCTTTTCTTTTGACTCCTGGTACCTTTTCTCGCACAGAAAACTTGAAAAAAAAGCACTATCATGCTACTAGCTCTTCAATTAACTCTACCGCTAGCGGTAAATATAATTGAACACACATATATATGTATAACTTAGTTGTACTAAACCTAATAAACATTACATTATTTATAGTATCAAGGTTGATAATAATTATTGTTATATTATTATATGGCTTTGTCTCACAAGGACTGGGAACTACCGAATTCACGAATTTGATTGGCTGAAATCGATATTGACCGCGGTCTAGATTTTCCCATCTAGACCGGTTTCATTTTGCGTTGAAAAAGTAGCGAACTAAAATACAGAAATGTTCACCATTTTCTTTTATTTTCTGTTCAATCATTTATGTAAGTGCCAAAAAGCCTGATAACAAAAAAAAGTGAAGAAGACGAACAAATTTCGGCAGGTTTAAGTTAAGGTCATCTCCGTTTGCAAGCAAAATGTCAGCAAACCAGTTACATTAAACGAATTGAAGTTTTCTTCTTTGCCAGATAATAAACATCTTATTAACCGAGCTAAGTCGGTCTGTATGGGAGAATCTTGACCTCGGTCGTGTGTACAGACCTCACTGCGTTCGGTCTGTACTCACGACCTCGGTCAAGATTCTCCCTTACAGACCTCCTGCTCGGTTAATAAGAGCTAAATAATTAAGGGTCGTTATTCGTAATTGTAAATAGACGTTAAAACTTACAAGGTACTTATAGAGTTAAAAACTGTCCCAATAATAATCCAACTTGTAGGCAAGGTAATTTTAGACATTTTATAGTTTCTACCCAAAATTGTCTCGAATGGACTATATTTAAACTGTAATGCAAATGCGAACAGTTAAAAAGGGTTATTGATATTCATTACTTATTAATTAAGACATGCGGAATTAAATAACAAAGGTACTGGACGTCTATCTATGACTGACTGTTTAACAATTAGACCCGTAGCCCTTGGGCGAAGGGTCCAAATGTTTTTTTAACTAGTCGGACGTAAAAGGCAATAATAAAGTTAGTAAATGCAAGTTGCAGAAATATTTATTTGGGAATAAAACGGAAGAAAGCCTCACGCTCGATTGCGCCAATTTGGCTTCTCGAGGACTATTACTTATAATCCTCTAGTAGCGTAGCCAATTAAAATGCAGGATTTGCATTAGTCCACCAGTTGGGTGATACTGGTGGGTGATACTGGTGGGTGATACCTTATACCACGTTAGCACTACAGCTTAAATATATTTACAAATTAAAGTAATGAGTTTGACCATTCCCTGAAAGATGCCTGTCTGTGGAAATAACTTCGTTGCCTGGATTCATCATAGTGGAGTTGGCTAAAAAATATCACGATTTAGATTACGAATTAATGTCTTAATGACATAAGGCAAAATCCTTGAAGAATATCATTGAAGGATTAAACAAAGTTTAATGTAAATCAATTTGTTAAAAGTGAAATTCTTATATCAATATTAGAAAACTTGAAACACCAAACATAATTTTGAGACAGATGTTGGGCTGAAAGAAAGAGGAGACTTACAAACTGAATTGTTTCTTGGTAAGATTACCGAAGGAAGAGATCTTTTGTTGGCTTCATAATATGTACATTATGTACACATAATTTACGAGCTTAACATTCTGCGACAGTAATCAGCAGCCTTGGAACTTCCAGAGATGAGATCATTTCCTTTGTAGAATCCGCCATATTGTACCTAGAGAGTTCCACCACCGTCATTCCATATCAGCCGACATTTTCAGCCGTGCAAGGAATTCATAATTCTCTCCTCTCTACCCGTTCTGTACAGGCGCCTGAGGCTATCACATTCATTGGTATTACGGCGGCTAAAACCGTAGGCCAAAAAATTTGTCACGCCTTGTGTAAATGTTTCGCAACGTCGCCCGCTTCCTTTCGTAAATCCGACAAAACGTTAGTGGTTTGTATCTTTGAAATAGCTGTTAGTGTGGCTTAAGTACAGGAGTTTAGTGTATGTTTGTAAAACTTCCTGAAGACAGTTAAGTGTTTAATTTTAAATTTAAAAAATCAAACCAGATTTAAAAAGAAACAAAAAGTTTTAAATTAAAAAAAAAAAAAATAGAAAAGCTTCTCGGTCTGCTTATACCATAGAGACTAGGCCGTGCTACTCAGTTAAATATACGAGAAGGTATTGGAAATTATCGCTTAATTTTATTGATTTTTAATTTTACAAAACGACCGGAAGTTGACGCGGCAAAGGAAACAAGTGGGAAATCACATGACATGCGCACCGTTTGTAAACTTAGTTGAATGAAAATTTGAAAGCGAAACAAGCGAGCCTGCTGAACGAAAGTTACAATCGTGTATAATTCCAGGAATGCCTACCAAATGAAACATATGCAACCTTAGTCAGATAGTTTAAAAAGCGTTCAAGTTTGAGTCATCAAGAAGAGTAATATTTGTGCTCTTGGACGGCATTGAAGTTGTAAAAATACTGCGAAAAACTTTGATGACCATGTGACACAGACGTTGTGCCAAAATTATATTATATTATTCTCGACAAAACCTCTTTCAGCGTTCCCTTGCTGTGCCAATGCCTCGGCATCTCAAGCTGGATGTGTGGAGCTGATTGCTGACCAGTTTCATGTATCTTAGCGTCGGACTCATCCTCAGAATCTCTGAGGCCACCCTGATGGTTTTCGTGGCTGGTCATGAACCGGTCGACCTCGGTTCAGCTCAAAATACTCAACTCCTTGAGAGATTTTTCGCAAGGATAGAATTGCTGGCTTTAGCTGGCGTTGATTCTCTCGTCCTCGTCGGCCAAAAAAGAGACCTAGGTAAAATTAAGTCGTCCTCTGTAGCTGTGCGACACTTTTGCTTTCGGCCGGTCCGAGCTCGCAGCTGTCGAACAGTTTCTTCATCTCCTCATTGGAAATTGGTTTCTTCTGGACTACGTCAGCAATGTTGTCCGTGTTCCTGAGGCCTTTTACAAATGATCTAAAACTCTATTTGCATCAGTAATTAAAAGCGGGGTCAGAGATATTGGAAAGCAGTTTGTTGAGCGGCGGCGAGCGAAGAAAACGATCAATGGCGGTTCTCTGGTGGATTTCATTGATGACCTTTTGTAAGCTGACTTACCATCTTTCTTCCTCGCAGACGTGTAAAAACTCTTCAGAAAAACATTCAGTTCTTCTTTTCACACTTCTTCTATCGGTTTCGAAAATTTGGCGCCTCAAGGACTATTCAGTAACAAGGTAAAAATTGTTGTTGTTACGTAATCTTCATGAATGCGTAAAATCGCGACGTTCACATTTGAAATTTTAAGGGAAACTTAATTGATACGTACCGTTGAATTATCTCATCCCGTACTTTGTACCGGGACGGCATTGTCAGTAATTTCTTGCATTTCTTCTGTAGATAACAGACCGAGTCTGTTTTTTCATCCATTTTTCTGTCGACGAAATTTGGCTTCCCGCCAAAAAAATTTGTTCCGAGCGACATTTGCCGTATTCATTTCCATATAAGGTCAAACGTAGGTATAATGGCTGGCGACCGAGACCAAGTAAACCAATCAGAAAGCTAGAATTGCATTATCCGAGGTTGAGAATTTAATGATGATGATTATTTTTCTGATACATGTCTATTTTTTAAATAAGATTCTTAAATGTGGCAAACCGTCCTTACATAACGAGAAATAGAATTATTAACTGTAGCCGATTAAACAGAATTGAAAATATCCATACTAATTATAAAAACTGTGTTGCACCTTCACAATTAAGACCGTTCTTTACAAATCCATCTTTGCACTGGCAGTTGTACGATCCATCCGTATTCTTGCACTCAGAGTTGGCTAAAGCATCTCACATGGGTTGACCTGCGCAGCGCACTCGTCGATGTCTAAAAACAAAGGGATGTACGTGTTAGTATTTCAATGTCACAACGGATGTTTGAGTGTCCCATTTACGAGCATAACAAGGAATTCTGGTGGAAATAAATTACTTAACACACGAAAATAATAAAGCAAAAAAAACCAACAAAAAAATCAGAAAACCTCCGTAGAACCTTGTTAGGAAGAAAATCAGTAGAATTGGTTCCTTAAATCCACTCCAAGGTTTTCACATTTCTAAAATGATTACACGAAATATAGAAACACCTTTAGCAGATACATTTTATTAGAGTAATCTAGTGGCTAGCTAATGGGAAACTTTCAGTGATATCAGCCACAGAATTCTGACCCATTTGCCGATCGATTGTAGACATTTCAGCCCTATTACTTGCATGTGGTATTACCTGCTGTTATCTACAGCGATTATCTGTTTCACATAGTGTTCCACTAAAGTCTAGGGCGCAACTGCAGTTGAATTCGTTCACTCATCTAAGTAAAATATTTGTCTTCACTTTCAAATAACTCCTCGCATCATTTCTCCCCCACCTGGCCACAGAACGTGCAAAACTGGCCCTGAAGCCATACCCATTAGGTCAATTTCCTATTTTTCCCCACTTTCCCAGATTGAAGGTCACGACCATGGAACTACACCATAAGTGTGTTTAGCATGTGTAACTTTGGGTCGTGTGTCCGCTCACAGGCAAACTTTTAGAAGGAAATATGCTGTAAAGATGGAATTAAAACATTTCTGCTGAAAAAAAATAAATAAATAAGAAGAAGGTGAAAGTTTCACAGCAACTTGAAAAAAGGTTTATCTCTTTGGTTTTCTCGTGGCAATAATAGTCAAAGACAGGAGCCATAATCGGGGACGGAGACCGTAAGCGCGCGCCATTTCAAGTATTGGGGTTGTCCCCATGATATGGGACAATAATTCTATTTTTAGAACAAATTGCGCCATCACCTGCGGCACACGCGCGTACATGCTGCGAGGATTTTTGCGGATGTCGCGCGGGGAAAATGGCGTCCGAAATTCCCGAAATGTTTCATGTTTTTGCCCCACAACTCAACGCGTTTACGTCTGTTGGAATTTTGCTTAAGTATTTTCGTCGTAAGCTGCTCCAGTTTGAGTGAAGTAAGACAGTGTCGAATTTAGGTATGTTCCGCTGTAAGCTTATATATATCGCTGACCAAGTTGTGTTCCGACTGATGTTTCTTTTACATGAGCTGTACATTACTCCACTTTAAATTTCACATAAGTTGAAGATTAACAGCTTTTCCATTACACAGCAAAAAACTAGCTGGATATATTTAGATATAGCAGAGCTTCAGGACTTCATAGTTTCCTAACTCCTCTTGCCACACGCTTGCGAGGAATTTGTCAGTCTATCGCGACCGAAAAGTAAAACAAAATAATTGCTAGTTTGAGTTTCGCTTGAATTGTAAGCAACGCTTGATGTTTCATCGAGCTTAGTAACTTTACGTCCTTAGATACTGCTCAGTTTTATTCGTGTAAAAATCAAGTAAATTCTCTGTTGTCGATGAATGAGAGCGCCCGCCGATGCGTGTTTTGTACAGTCAGTAAACATGACAAATTGTACTTCCGCCGCACTTTCGTGTGAAAGCGTACATCGAACTCAAACAATAGCTCTATAGTTTTAAATATGTTCAAGATTGATAAATGTTTGAGAACATGTTAAGAGCTAAGCTGAAAATATGTGAATAAAGCAGAAACAATCAGCAAAGTTACGATGACGCTTTCTTTAATCAACTTGGAATAACGATTTCGATTTAGATGATCGAGTTATCAAAACTCCTTGTCTATTTTCATTTTCGCAGTGTAAAACTTCACTATGTTTATGTTGAAGAAACACACATGATGTTAGTAGCCTTTTCACCAAACAAGCAGAGACAATAAGAAACCATCAAAACAGGTTTTGGTTATGATGAAACATTGTCTGAGAAACTCAGAAATTAATTCGATACTAGAGTAGAGAGTTTTCTTGCTATATTCTTAAGCATACGCGTAAGCTTCCAACTAGCGTGAGCAGATCTTATTATTCATTCTCAGCGCGAGATTGAAGTCTTGTTTTCGACCCTGAAAAACCCACCTTTTCCGTTAGCTCAGAGCATAAAACTACATATAAGCTCTCTGGTTCGTATTCTCTGCCTTATTCCCTGCCATCGCTATGAAAAATACGCAAGAGAATCTCTCAACTCTCTCCATTTGATCACGCAACGTGACAACATTCACGCGAGAGCCCCTGACATGTGCGTGAATCCGCGCGGGTATATGACGTCAGGATGGCGCAATTTGTTCTAAAAATAGAAAATTGTCCCATATCATAGGTGCCCGCGAATCCCGAAACTTGCGGTCTCCGTCCCCGATTATGGCTCCTGTCAAAGACGAATTTCTCTTTGTTTTACCTTTCCAGTGGCTGTCAATTTCTAGGAAATACACCTTTTGACTGGCGCCCAATCGTTTGTGAACATTGCTGTTTTATTATTTACACGAACTATATATTTTTTTTGAGCCGATTTATTTCCTCTCAGCTCCATTATTTGCAATCTAGTAATTATCTACTAAACATTTATCTACTTACAATAAACTATACAATCTATAATTACTACCTTTGAATGCTACCATCAATGGCCGCTATTCCTTTCGACAATACAAAGAGCACTACTGTAACATTATTTTTACATAAATTTCTTGCGCTTACATAATCACTGAATACAAGAAGAAAACATTGGCTTGTATAGCCTTAAGTTACTTTGCATTTAATGATTAGGAATAGAATTTTTCCGCGGTTTGGAAATTAGCGGAAAAATATTCTCTCGTCGGTATGAACTCTCTAGGGGTTTTGAACAGGGTATTTAGGAGTGGTTTTATGCTAATTCGTCCTCTTGGTGCTCTTTTCTGGAGGTGACTCGCTTTTATTTGTGTTGCTCTCATCCTTGTGGAAGACTCAGCAGGAGCCAGCACCTCTATTTCTCCAGAACTGAGTGCTGTTTAAGATGCCCAGAAGAATGCAATTTTATCAGCCGTTAACTCCCAGATCCAAGGACTTCAGACCAACCTGCTTCAAGCCCAGTCTGATTTAGCGGTTCAAATTGCGACGGATCTTCAGCCCGACAATTACGTCTTCAAGAAGAAAGGAAACGAGCAACAGTTTAGTTTCAACCGCAAAGTGGCCAAGACGAGTAATTTGGCCCTGAAAGCCCTGGAAGGTGGAAATATTCCTAAAGCCAAGGAAGAGCTTAACAAAGGTATTTCTTTGCTAAATAATAGGCAAAAAATTATTAAATTGGCCGACAAATCTGAATTCGGTTGGGCTACGGTGCAAGAGTATGTTTGCGACGATTTGGCCGACGACGAGGCCGACGCTTCGAAGATTAAAAAAGCCGAGAAAAGAGCCGCCGCTAAGATCAAAACACTGAAAGGGAAAAAGAGGAAAACTAGTCCTAAAGGTTCCTCTTCTGCGCTTTCATCTTCTAGCGCCTCCAGAGTTGGCGGTACGTTTAGCTCTTTTCCTCCAGCTACTAGTTATTTTCGTCCCCAAGGTCGATACCCTTACAACTCATTCAGAGGTCTCGACATGTGCTTTCGATGCGGTAAACGAGGACACTGGACCAATATGTGCCCCACCAAAGACAAACCGTTGTCTTCAGGATCAAAACCTTAATTTTTTGGATCAGTACGAATTTGAACAGGATATCGAGGCATCCAGCTTTACTCAAGGAAAACTGCATGCGAACTTCACATTTTGGCGTGATACTATCCAGGCTTCGGACTTTGTTCTAGACATTATCCAGAATGGTTACAAGATTCTTTTTATGGAATCGCCTTTACCGTTTTCGATTGAAAATAGATCTTCCGCCCTTCGTAGGGATAGTTTTGTTCGGGAGGCAATTTCAGAGTTGATGGCACGTGGCTGTGTAAGGGAAGTTCAGGAATACCCTCAATTTTGTAATCCGCTGCACGTCGCTGTCCAGTCTTCAGGGAAGTTAAGACTTATTTTAGATTTGTCTCATTTAAACAAATTTGTCGTCAAAAAATCTGTCAAGTATGAAGATTTAAGAACTGTTCTTCAAATGTTTTCGCCTGGGATGTTTGTCTTCTCCTTCGACCTCAAATCGGCATATCATCACATTGACATTTGTGAAGAACATATGAAGTTTCTGTCGTTCAAATGGCCTTCAGTCGATGGCGTGATGCATTTCTACGAGTTTAAAGTGCTACCTTTTGGTTTAACTTCAGCGCCGTATATTTTTACAAAAGTCATACGTCAATTAGTTAAGTTTTGGAGGGCTCACGGCCATTTAGCCTTGATGTATCTAGACGATGGCATCGGGGGAAATTTGTCTTTCGAAAGTGCCGAAAACATTAGTGTTCAAGTTCGTAAGGACCTGACTTTGGCCGGTTTTACAGCTAATGACGAAAAATCAAATTGGGAACCTGTCCAGAAGTTAGTCTTCTTGGGATCGGTTTTGGACTGCCAACACGGTTTGATTCATATTCCCGAAGAGCGTATTCTCAAGCTGAAATCCTCCATTGCTTCCTGTCTTCAAAAAAGTAGTTTTTCAGCCCGTGGTCTTGCTTCAATTACGGGGCAAATTATTTCTATGTCGTGTGCTGTCGGTAATATTACTAGATTGTTGACAAGAAATTGTTATGCGGCCCTAGAGCAAAGAACCTCCTGGGATCAGCCTTTGGACGTGTCCCTTGAGATTCGTAATGAGCTTTTATTTTGGCAGAACAACATCGACTCCATTAATGGCAAGCCTATGTCGCCCAAGTCAAGTGCTGTTGGCGTTGTTTATTCTGACGCAAGTGACACTGGTTTTGGTGGCTATTTCGTTCAATGCGGTCAGGATTTTGTGTCTGGCACTTGGTCCGAAGAGGAAATGCATACCAGTTCTACTTTGCGAGAAATTTTGGCCGTTGAATTTGTTCTTCTTTCTTTACTGGACAAGTTGTCAGGATTGACTGTGAAATGGTTTACAGATAATCAGAACGTTCCCAGGATCATTTCATCTGGCAGCAGTAAAGGTCATTTGCAGACTGAAGCTTTGTCGATTTTTAACATTTGTTGTCATCGCGGTATTTCGATAGAGATGGAATGGATCCCTAGATCTCAGAATGACCAGGCCGATTTTCTCAGCCGCATTTACGATCCCGATGACTGGGGTCTTTCGTGGGATACATTTCAAAACATTGATATTGTTTGGGGTCCGCACTCTTTCGATCGCTTTGCTAATTATTTAAATGCCAAACTTCCGAGGTTCAATTCTAGATTTTGGAATCCAGGCTCGGAAGGAATTGATTCATTCGTTATGAACTGGGCGGGGGAGAACAATTATGTATGTCCGCCTATTTGCCTTATTCCGCGAGTGTTACTTCATATGCGTAACTGCAAGGCGTCAGGGACTCTTATTGTTCCGCTGTGGCATTCCGCTCCCTTCTGGCCAATGATTAGCGCCGGCGGCGATAAATTTTCCGATTTTATTGTTGACTGGATGGATCTTCCATCTTTAAAAGAAGCTTTCATTCCCGGTAGATGTAATAGCGTCTTTGGTAATGAGAATTTAAACTTTAGGATGCTTGCTTTGAGAATCCATTTTGTCTGAAAGTTTTTCCTCTTGTATTTTATATTGTTTTGTTGTCCTTTTTTCTTTCTTTGTACTCTTGGGGCCGTGCGGCCTCCAGTGAGCACACGATAGCAAATAAAGTTGTGTTTTTATGATCTGTTTTGGCGTTATTGCTGTTGCGCACGGCTGGAATATGTGGAGAGTATTTAGACGAGAGTAGAATTTTTCCGCGGTTTGGAAATTAGCGGGAAAATATTCTCTCGTCGGTATGAACTCTCTAGGGGTTTTGAACAGGGTATTTAGGAGTGGTTTTATGCTAATTCGTCCTCTTGGTGCTCTTTTCTGGAGGTGACTCGCTTTTATTTTATTTTTATTTTTACTCTCTTTTTCTTATGATTTATTCGTTTATTTATTTATTTATCATTTATTTCTATCAGGGCCAAAAATTTAGGGTTCGTTCTTTTGAGCTCTAGATTCTAGGGCCTATTTGTGCACGAGATGTATGGGACCACATGTGCCCGGTAGGTAGGGCCTTTCTTGCTCCCTAGGAATATGGGATCACCTGTGCCTGAACTTTAGGTTTTTTACCCCCGAAAAGTATGAAACGTTCTGGGCTTATATTGTTAGGGAGATTGCTTGCCCATGAGTATGAGTGGGACCATCTGTGCCCGAAGAATGGGGCCTTTTTTGCGCCCTCAAAATTCAGGAACTTCTGTATCTAAAATGTTAGGGCCGGTGTGCCTACATGAAGTATGGGACCATCTGTGCCCAAATGTTAGGGGCCTTTGTTTGCCCTTGAGAATGAATGGGACCATCTGTGCCCAAATGTTAGGGGTCTTTGTTTGCCCTTGAGAATGAATGGGACCACCTGTGCCCCCCTTTTGTTTTTTGCGCCCTGGGAATTAAGGTCTTTCTGTATCCAAATGGTTGGGCTGTGTGCCACCATGAAGTGTGGGACGATCTGTGCCCGATATATAGAAGCTCTTTTGTGGCGAAAGTGGGTAGCTATTTGTGTAGCCGAGACGTATTTTTTGGGCTCTTTCTCGAGCCCGTTTATGTCTTTTTTGTATTGCTATTACCTTTTTGTTCACGTCATGTTTTTCTTTGTTATTTTGCTAATTTGCTTGTCGGTTTTATTTTGATTTTAGATGTGTTTCAATCAGAGATGTGGACCGAATTCTTTGCCGCTATCCCCGACCATCTCCAGCCCTTGGTTAGTCGAGTCCAGGAAACCGTGCTCGCTTCCAGAGCCGATGGCACTATTCGCACTTACCTGGCTGGTTTTAGACGTTGGAAGTTTTGGGCGTCGTCTAATTTTATTCGCCACATGCCCGCCAACCCCTTTCAAGTTTCAGTTTACCTGCAGTGCCTAATCCTGGAAGCTAATTCTCCTTCTCCAGTTCTTAATGCTGTTTACAGTATCGACTGGGCCCAACAGCTGGCCGGTTTGCCCAAGGTCTCGGTGCATCCTATGGTTTCTGCCATGGTTAGCGCGTCTCAAAGGATTCTGGGGAAGGCTAAATCGAAGAAAGAACCCATCACTCCCGAGATGCTGAGGGCGCTTGCATCCTCCAAGATTTCAGATAAGTCTCCTTCCTTATCGGATTTGAGAACAGTAGCTTTATGTCTCATAGGATATGCTGGGTTTTTTCGTTTCAGTGAGCTATGCTCTATTCGAGCTTGTGACATAAAGTTTTTTCCTACTTATGTGTCCTTATTTTTAGAGTCGTCCAAGACAGACCAATACCGTGATGGGGCGTGGACAACAATAGCGCGATCAGACCTGGAAACCTGTCCCGTAAAGGCTTTAGAGCAATACATTGCTGCCGCTGAAATTGATCTTAGTGAGGATTTACCGTTATCCAGAGCCCTCTTGTCTCCTCGATGTACATCTAAAGTTCGACGTCAAGGCTTAAGCTACAGCAGAGCCAGGGAGATCGTTAAGGACGCTTTCAAAGACATTACTGACGTTTCCTGCATAAGTCTTCACAGTCTCAGGGCCGGAGGAGCCACAGCTGCCGCCAATGCAGGCATCGCTGATAGACTTTTTAAGAGACACGGTCGTTGGCAGAGTGAAAATGCCAAAGATGGTTATGTTAAAGACAATGTTCAGTCCCTACTTTCAGTCTCGAAATCATTAGGAATCTAATTTAATAAGACCGAGCCCAGCAGGTCGGAGGGTTTCTATCCATAGGGCTGGGGTTTTTCCTCTGCATTACCGCAGCGAGCGCGGCGAGGTTTTTTCATCCTATGGATGCTCGTTGGTACCCTCTTAGTTTTTCGTCTAGATTTTTCTCGTGACCATATTTTACTTTCCCTTTGTAGATAATTGAGTCCTTGTCCGTGCGGCCTCCGGTGAGCACACGATAGCAAATAAAGTTGTGTTTTTATGATCTGTTTTGGCGTTATTGCTATTGCGCACGGCTGGAATATGTGGAGAGTATTTAGACGAGAGTTAATCTAATTGTAATGAAAACTGTGAAACTAACAAGAAACCGGAGGAGGCATCTTTTGTTTCCCATATTATTTATGCTTCGATATGTTCGATTCTGTATTAAAGTGAGATTTTGTTTACAAAATCAGCAAGTAAGATTGAACTAGTCTGCAATCTGTTCGTGTAGATGTAGTATTTCATGAAAAGCAGCGTGTAGTTAAATTTCTTCGTCACATTTTTTCCAAATGGTTCAGAAGTAACATCGAACAGTTTCTCTTCCATGGACGGATTGAAGTGAGTTGTGTTTGTCACATTGAACAAACTGATAACCTCTTGTGAAAAACAGTCGCTAAAAGTATGGTTAATGGAGTTCTTTTCGCCGCAATATATACAGTCATCATCTGATTGGATACCATAACGAAAAAGTTCTTTCTTTGTAACTATAATTCGCTGCATAAATTTAAATTTAAATTCTTTGAGTTTGGGCTCTTTATATAGAGTTTTGAGGGAGGGGAAACGTTTTTTTTTCCACACGTCTTCTTTTGTTAAATAGTAAATGTTCCATTTTTGGGGACCCTTATGTTCTGTTGTGTGTGTCTTGGTGGTAAATAATTTGTAAAGACCTCCAGTTCGAATTTTAATCAGGTCTATTGGTGTAGATTCTTCAAGCTGAAAATTAAGATTCTGGCTTCAAGGACTTCAAACACTTCTTACATCGGGAAAGGACGTTATAGGCTACAGACCATCGCCATTTATGACCGATTTTTGGAAAGTAAGGCCTTAGACCCCTTAAACATTGACCACACAAACATGTCGGATTGCTTGCATTTCTGGTCTTGCTCACCCCACCAGCACCCACTCCGCCAATATTTTGCTCTCGTCCCAATTTCCCCGCGACCGGAAGGCGTGAAAAGCGCAAAACGCCAAGAAGGACACGAGAAACCTCTTCCTTTCCCCATCCGCCCTTTTACATCACGTTAGTAACAGTATATTATTTATATATATTTTTCTTTTTTTCAAAAATGAAAAGACGGGTGGAGCGAAAACAAAGGATAACTGGGGAGGGAAGAAAATTAAAGGTGAGCCTGCAAGCATCAGACAGCGGCTGGTTGTCACAGTTTTCAAGTTGGCGGCTTTATATGTTTGAGTAGCTGACTGATTTGCAATCTTCTGTAAAGAATTGGAAGAATAACCGAGCAGAGTACCGGGCTGACATCATAAAGTAGATTGCCGCCGGCTACTTTTGAACAGCACGGTACATGTTGTCCAATTTGGAAATAATTGGATGGGGAAAAAAAAAAAATCGGACGAGGCCTCAGGTTACTAATCGTACGTTCGTTGAACACGCATTCTGGTCGAGATGCATAAGTCTGTGTAATAGAAAACACGAAAACTTGATAGTTTTTAATGGTTACAGGACTGAGTCGGGCGAATAATTTTGATTTGAAGATGGCCAGCAAATCGGACACGAGAGAATGTTTATGGCATTGGAAAAGGAAAATTGGTTGATACCTTTATGCGCAGAACTGACAGAAGTACATGAATATTTAATCACTGTTTTTAGGTTATCAGTTCACGCGAGGCGGTTTGTCGGGGTAACAACTAATCAATAATACGCGGGCCAACTTTGAGCTGAAAACGTAGCATACATCATCTTAGGCCGCCCCGTCTGCACTACGCCGGAGAAATTTGAAAATGCAACAATCACCGGTCATCTTGGATTTGTGTTTGAGGAAATCTCTGGCAGGCAAATCACATGATCATCGTGACGTCATCGTCTTCCAAAAGCTTCGTTTTCAGATAAAACGGAAAGCCCGCGTTTTAAACGCCTCCTCTTTGAAGATTGTTTTTGAAACGCTCCGTTTTCGTGAGGGATTAGTGTGGACGGTAGGCATAACTACAGAAATGAGGCTGTGTTTTCAAAATCCTCAGGCGTAGTGCAGACGGCGCCTTATACGAATAGTCTAAGGGAAAATGAAAAAGACAAACTCGTTACCGTGGGGAGGGAGGGGGGGATTAGGGTTGTATTAGAAGAAATAAGTACAAAGCACGATTATACGTTGTTGATGGTCAGATCGATCTGAAATGAAATCTTTAAAACTTCGTCACAGATGAAAGGATTCGATGATTCTGTTTTTTAGCGTCATTTAAATCACTCTAGCTATTCTTTGGTTGATTGTTTTCAAGTGGTATCTCTCAGAGAGTCAAGTTAAGCTAGCCACGCGTAGACTGGTATCCTTTTGGGGTATAATTTAAATTTTCCGACGAGAATTCCCGTCCCTATAGCATGGCATTCCTCCTTGCCCCCTCTCGAGATTGGCGGGTAATTATCGACTACCATCAACACGCGGTCTTATGACGTGAGGGTATCAATCTCCCACACAAGTTTTCCCGCGCTTCGCGTCAGCTACACGTATTTACTTCGAGTTTTGATTGGTTCATTGGATTGTATGTGTCCTTATGGTATTGGCCAGAGTGATTACTTTGGTTTTGGTTTTACGAAACCCAACTGAAAAACACCTTTGTTGAAAACTATGTTAAGCCGGGATAACTTTCCTATATTTAGTAAGTTATTTATTCAAGAAAATGACACTCCATCTCTTCTTTACATTGATTATAACATTTTATTTGTAATATATGTTTCGTTATTTTAGTGGTAGGCCATTGAAACTAGCTATAACTTGAACCTCTTGTGATTTGGATCTCTTGTCTTTTTACGCGTTTTCAATAAACCTAGTAGATACCAGACTACCAACCAATACAGTAACGAAACAATAACTGGAAAAACCTGGCATCTAGGTTCATTTCTCGTGCATGGTTACATGAAGTCAGCCGAGAGTTGAATCTCAAGAGGTTAAGGACGAAACTAGCTTTGTAGTCACATGTATTACGTGAATATCTGTTGAAAGGTACTGCAACTGAGGCGTTTTCTGATTGATATAATATGTGAATAGACTGAACGTCCTTAAAAAAAAAAAAAAGAACTGAGAGAGTGACTCGTTGGAACTGACCGGATATACTTTGTTTAGTTTGTTCTCTTCTGTTGTGTGCTTTGTTTTCGTGTTGGCACGTTATTATTCCAGTTTTACTCATCCGTAATAAGCCTGATTGAAACATACACCATTTTAATAACTAATTCCCGGTCATTTGTTCCTCTTGAAATCGAACATTTCTCAATTTCTTTTCAAGCTTTATAGGGCTATCAGGACTCAGCTGTAACTGATTGTAGCTAACAGTAATGACTATTCTTATGTTTTTTAGATATTACTTTGAACGTAACTACCATGCCAGCTTTGGCTGTCTCTTTGTTGCTCTGTTATATGTAATCTTGGTCATAAATATCCCTACTAGTAAAACCAATTACCCTAAAGGTTTCTAATTGGGAAAACCTTACTAACATGCTTCCACTAAAAGCATCACATGGTTGGACGTACACTACACTTACATAAAACGCTTCTAACATTTTTAAAGCATTAATTAAAACTGCTTGAATAAATATTTGGTCAAGGTGTTAACTTACAGTTTAGAAAGTTGTTTGCTCTGGTCAGTTTTACTTACTGACTGATTAAACTGACCGATTAAACTACAAATCATGCAATCAATTCTTGCTAACGCCTACGGCCGTTCAAAGGGGAGTAAAATTTACAGAACTCCCTTCGGTATTCGTTTCTATCTTATCCGAGCTTTTTGTTTTCTTTTCCTTAATTTTCTTTCACATAAGTCACTTACATTACTTACAATACACAATGAATTACCTACATTACTTACAATACAGGTTTCCTACACTAATATCACAATACTCTACTTACAGAACAATACTTACTTTACTTACAATAAGGGAGCTAAACAAACAACCCAAAACAATTCAAATGGCATACTAAAATAAACTAATAGTGCAAAATTACTGAACAAAACTTGAAAACAAATATATCACGAGAATGAAGAATTACGCTGTACTCCTAATAAGAAGAATTCTTGGCAAACTCGCATGTCAAATCATGGTTGCCATGGCAAAGAAAGAATCGAGGTAACAAACTAAAATAAAAATCAATATAAGTAACTAATCAATATACTCGAGGAACAATAAGAATAGCAGAAGCTGAAATATTTGCATATTAAAAACATGCAAACTAATAGAGATAAAGCTTTTTGCTGCTAACATTATCATTTAGGGAAGGTTTCAAATCCCTTATTAGCAGAGTCTCCTTTATCTTTCAATGGGTAAGAAAGAATCATCCAAACGCAGTCGATGTGTTTTACAAATGTCCAGATTTCTATAGTTACGGGGCCGAAGAAGGCTCTTTTGTAAGTCAAAACAGATATATATATTGAAAAGCTACTGAAACACAGTTAGCTACCATAAACACATCGGGCTCTCAAAGCATCGATAAAAGTGTGCTAAATAAATGTTATCAGTTATCCAAAAGTAAATAAACCACAAAAACCAAACTTCTTTCCAAAGCTATATATCAGCATATTTTGATGTTTCCTTTACCTTTAACATTCGATTGCCGGTTCAATTAGCAATGAACAGGGCTTGGAACTTTTCGTAAAAGAACATATTTCGTTTCCAGGTGGTTTATTAACCCTTTGGTAATTTTCGCGATAAGTCCCTAAAAAGATCCCTTGTCAATTGTTTACCCCATATCAAGATTTGATTATGATAGACACCCTTAATGCATTCAATCCCTCAAAAAACGAGCCCAGAACAATAAAAATAGGAAAATCCTCTCCCACAAGCAAACCGACATACTAAAAGACTATCAGGGAATATGTCCCGTCATAATTAGTTATATCGATGGCTGGAGAAAATTGGGAATAAATGAAACGCTGTGTTGTTCAAATATGAATAAAAGTCGCTTGAGTAAATGCCAAATGAAAACAGTGCCAAAATGAACAAATACGTATACCAAATAGATCCCAAACATATCGTAAAATTCGTGCCAACAGATCCGTTGCGTCACAGTCCCTTGCACGAAGCAATCCGACTGAATGCTTTTTGTTGCAAGTATTTGCCCGTTGGACTAACTTAGTTGATATTAATGAAGTGCATGAAACTTCTGCATAAATAGCGCGAGTAATACGACGTCTTTATCTTCTCCCTAGAAAAAACAGTTCCGCCATTTTCCGCCTATTTGTCTAGGACTAGGACTAGCTAAATACGGTCAGGGACAATGAGTCTTACTAAGATTAAGAACAGGGGAGTAAGAAAAAGGGTTTCACCTAAAGTGCTTATTCTAAAAATCCACCGGCCTGATCTTCATTTCTGCTCTCTTAATGGGGTAAATGTTATCCCATACCATAGTACCATTGTCCGCTCCGTTCCGATAGACACCATTTAGGTTGCTCAGTTTACAGTCACCGTACCACCAGGCTCCTCTTATTAGATTTACTGCGGCACAGTTAACTGTAGATATGTCGTTATCCTGATCTTTTGTGGAGAATTTTTGGCCATTATGATAAGTGAGCTTATCTCCAGCAGTTCCTAAACAAAGCATTATAGAAACAAAAATAAGATAAAGTATTCCCATGTCACAAGATGATTTGCGCTTATAAGCGCATATTTGCGCTTATATGAGCTTTTAAAGTTACGGCGATTAGTATCATAACGTTTTAGAAACTTTTATGATTACAAAATGTGACAAACGTTACTACTACAAAGATAAGATAGTGCTAATAGGCCATTTACGAGTTGCCGCGTGCCTCGGTGTCAAAACGAGTCTTCGTGCGAAACCATTCATATGAAAATGTGTTCCGCCTACATGTTCATTTTCATGCAAATCAAACTCATTTTCATAAGAAAGGTTTTACACGAAGACTCGTTTTGAAACAGAGGCACAAGGAAAGTCGGAAATGACCTATTGATAATAATTCAAAATATAATTAACTTTAAAAGCAATGTTTTTGTAACAGCTCGACAGAGGCATAGTCAGCGCTCATTTAAGCAGATTAAGAATTTCACTTGCGTCTAGTTAGTGTCGACGTTCTTTGAGTGAGAAACAAAGTTCCATGATCATCTACTTGATCCTTAGTTACTGAGAATGGAACTGATATATTTTGTTGCGTCCATCCTGGGACATCGTGGCTCTGTCTTAATATTGAATTTATAGTTATGATCATTCTTTTAGATGGTCCTCTGATTGCCAGAAAATGCATTACCTGGAGATCTCAAGAAAGTAAAGTTATGATGTATTCTCTAGATATTTTTAGTTCATGGCTTTTCGAGCTAGGCGCTGTCTCTTGTTTACATTTTCGTAGAACAGTTAAGTAATGATTTTACGGAGGATTTTACGGTATGTTGATTTTTTTTTAACTTAGGTTTACTTTCTCGGGTAAAATAGTTACATGTGATGATAATGATAGTGATAATATCTTTATTCATTTGATAAAAAAAAAAACATATCAAATGTTACAAAGTAGAATTAGCTGGAATATTTAATAGGCACTTACAATATCAAAAATTGACAAAAAGTGCTAAATTAAAATCATTAAATAGACAAGAAATTGAAAAGTCTACGTTGCTAATTTTTATCTAAAACTAAGTCTTTTTTAAAAAAGGCATTTTTAAAACGTTCAGAATGTCTTTTCGGAATTTGAAAAGTGACTGTATTTGAAGAAGAGTCTTGGAGAGGACAAGAATACTGGTTTTAAAAGAGACGAACAAATACTGAGTACCTTCGCTCGTTAAGCTGTTCGCATCCCCACGCCCCCTCCCAGCTTAATAATACACCTCTCGGAAAATAAAATAGACTCAGGCTACCAAAAGCTGTGATAACCAGCAAAAGGAAACTTATGGAGTTTACTAGCTTAAATTCTGCCTTCCCCCTCTTGACCTTCCTTCATCCCCGAAATTGAAATCTTGGCTTTGTCCATAACCTGACTTTGCTCAGACACAAATTTCCACTCATGCGTGCCACTAAAATGATAATCATTTAGTTGCTTGCTTCATACACCGCCCCATTTAGTTAGTAATTATAAATACTATGACAAACTTCAGTTTGGTCCTACCAAGAAAAACATTTTCCACAACATAGTACGAGATGAAAGAAATCAAGGAGCTTATTGGGTCTGTTGGTACTTAATGTCAACAGAATTCGATCTAACTGAGATCATAGTTATCAAAGAACGTAAAAATTCAAACCTGAGTAGCTTCCCACGCTCAGTTTGTATTTCTCTCCCTCACTCCCCACTTTAAAGAAATCGTATTCGGCGTAATAGGTGTTCCCTGCGAAGTCTTCCAGATCAACGCGAAGCTTGCAACTTCCACTGCTAGTCAGACGATGTATGTTGTCAAGCCCGAGCCAAAATTCACCAGTCGGAGATCCAAAGCCACGTTTGTACTGGTTCCAGCCTCGGTAGAAATCCACCGAACCGTCCAGTCTCTTCTGGAATACTAACCACCCTCCTCCGGCTGTTGTTTGGTCACAGAACACTTTAATGATCCCTGTACCATCTGGGTTGATCGTATAAACACCGTTTGTCTTTTCTCCAGATTTGTAACTGTCAGCACAGCCTTTGGAAACTGTGGATCAAAATATGTCAAGGTTCATCGTCGTAAGCTTTACTGTGGTGATGATTTTGGAAAATCCTCTTATCAGTATTTTATGTAATCATATCTGAAACATGACAACCTTATAGAGGTTTGAAAAAAATTTCTTTGTTAATTTGCCTAGTCTACACTTGACATTATTTAAGGTAGGTGGAGGGGGTAAGTCTGGTTGAATTTCTACCCAAGTGGATAAACGTTCCATGTATGCGAAGAAAAAATAAAATATAATATCAATCAATAATAACAAAATGCAATGAAATGAAATTTACTGATAACAGAAGCCATAATCGGGGCTCTTGGTCTGGATTTATAAAAACAGTATTAAAGACTGAATCAAGCGATTTTTATATATTTATTTTATTTTTTTTATTTATTTTATTATTTTTTGTTTTGCTTTCGCTATGGCAGCAGCTTGTAAATCTTACCTAGCATGGAATGTAGAGAATTTCTTACTGCATATTTCATTTATTTATCTATTTTTTAAATCATTTATCGCAAATCAAATCTGTGGCCGGCTATGTTTTTGCGAATCCAGACAGATATAAAATGTATTCAGAGTGAAGTAATGAAAGAAACCAACGTATTTTATAGCAGTGAGGTAAGGTACGGTAAGGTAAGGTAACTTTATATGGAGATGGCTGGACTTTTTCTTCTTTATGAAGAGCATGTTATAACCTTATAACCCCGGGGGAGGGGGGGGGGGGTGCTTTATGACCTGTCCCTTAATTCAAAACCCTGTTTCAGACCTGCGTTATGATTGGTTCCTTAGTTCAGACCAATGTTAAGTTACCATAAACATAATTTGTGAAGGGCTTTTGATGTTTTCTTTTCGATAATGATGAAAAAGTGGCTTCTTCTTACAAACGTACCCATGTGAAGGCTAGAGTTCAAAAACCATACCCTGTTTATGACCAAAATCAGCTAAAATCGATACCCTATTTATGACCAAAACGGCTGAAAAACCCTACCCTTTGGGGCCGCACATACCTATATAACCCATATAAGGGAGTACTCCTCCCGGGGTTATAACATCTCGTATCATGTGACTCTGTCATCGTGCAAGTGTTATCGTCGTCTTACCTGTTTGGCAAATACTTCCTGTGTATCCTTTTGTACAAAGGCACACAAAACTGTTTTTCTCATAAATTGAAACGCAAGTTCCACCGTTCTGGCACGGTCCACTCATACATGGAGACTAAGAAATAAACTGAAATTTAGTAACTGAAGGTAAGCTACGCTAAACTAAGCTAAGAAAAACCCAAAAGAGACCATCAGGTGATGAATGGCCATTCTACGTCTTGTATATCTCGCTAATCAACACAGAAGTTCAAAGGCAGAGAAAAAAGGTTGAAAGCTTTCCCGCTGGGAATTCACATCGCTCGATGATGAAAAACCTCCCAACCCAGTCAGTAGGACCAGAAATTAGTAAACCATAACGCAAGAAAGCATCTCTTCCAGAATCTTTGGTATTGTATAATATTTCACCCACTGAAATTGTGCTAATGACTGGACACAAAAAAATAAATTAATTCGCTAAATAACTATTCGGCTGTTTCAGAGAAAACTGTCAACAACACATCTCGGCCGATTTATCCGGATCCCAGGGACAGGAACCTTTTGGTTGTGTAATGACTGATTCCGTCTTCACCGAAAATAAGAATGGATGAAATTACGGCAACATCGACAGTTCAGCCCAGCACAAGTACAGTAACCTAGCCTATTTTTACTAGCGCCAAGAAGGACAAGTGAATGTTTTCACAGCTGCTCGGTTCAGAAAGGCCCCGAGTTTGAACAAAAAGAGTTTAAAAGACAGCGAATTATTTTCAGTGACAGCGACGAAAGCCATTTTCTGCAGGCTGTATGATACAGAGCAGCGTAAATGCAATATTAGCCGACGCGCTGACATTTTGGAGAAATAAAATGAGGTAACTCGTGTTGTTTTGTCCCTATAACAAAAAGAAAATTACACGGTGGCCTGAAGAATATAAATTTTATTTTCTCGGGTTACAAACAATATTTTACTCCTCAGAAAAATATTTTTTTCTTTGCGCCGCCCTACCATATCCTCTCTATATTTATTTTTCACCCCGTTTAACCCGCAATTTTTTGTCACAATTTTTGCCGCAAAATGTGAAGTGACGACCGAGATCTTCCTGTGCCGATTTTTTTTCTCTTTTGCTCCATGAACAATAAACACGACATAGAGTTAGCCTGCGTGTTAGGTTTTGTTTTGCGAGCTTCCAGGTTTTACTTACTCAGTCGAGTCTTTAGGTTGTGTTTGTGTTAATTGTCGTTTGAACGAAGTTAGGCTCACCCGCTCTTCCGTTATATTTATATTTTTACTGCTTTCATTAGGTTGCGCTCTTCCGTAAAATATTGTTTTTACTACTCAAAAAACATTTTTTATTTATATCCCTGAGTCGCCCTGTCACTTCCTCTGTATATTCATTTTTCACTCCGTTTAATTAACAGGCAATTTATTTGTTAAAAAGAAAATACGAGAGCGCAGTTTTGGCCGGAAAATTTGAAATGACGACATCTTCATGTGTCCGTGCTTTTTACTTCGTGAAAATAAATGAGACAGTGAGTTAACCCGCTTGTTAGGTTTTGTTGTGGGAGCTTCAAGATCGAACTCACTCAGTTCAATTCCGATCATAGTTTTTGGTTGTGTTTACTCGTACTGAACGAAATTAGTCCACTAAAGTCAAGTATTCCGTTAAATTTAATTTTTACCCGTTTTTGTAACAGGCGGCGCTAGTTAGTAAAACATGTCCTCGATATATTTATTTTTCACCGTCATCCTGTCATATATTCTATATATTTTCTTTTAACCTCGTTTAACAGGCAATTTTTAAGGGGAAAAATTGAGTGCTCAGTTTTTGTCGGAGAGATCTTCCTGTGTGGATGTTTTTTGCTTCGTGAAAAATAAATGAGTTTCAACTTTGTGCTTGTGTTTACTCGTAATTGTCGGTTCTTTTAACTGACAGGCTGCGCTTGTTCGAAAAATATTGTTCTTACTACTCGACAATAAACTTTTATGTCTTCGCGCTGCCTTTTCATGTCTTCTATCTTCCTGTCATATCTTCTATATATTTTCTTTTAACCTCGTTTAACAGGCAATTTTTAGGGGGAAAAATTGAGTGCTCAGTTTTTGTCGGAGAGATCTTCCTGTGTGGATGTTTTTTGCCTCATGAAAAATAAATGAGAACGAGAGTCACCTGCTTGTTATGTTGTCTTGAGCGAGCTTCAAGATCGAACCTACTCAGTTCGAGTCTTTAGTTTCAATTTTGTGCTTGTGTTTACTCGTAATTGTCGGTTCTTTCAACTGACAGGCTGCGCTTGTTCGAAAAATATTGTTCTTACTACTCGACAATAAACTTTTATGTCTTCGCGCTGCCTTTTCATATCTTCTATGTGTTTTTTTTTTTTTTTTTTTACAGGCAATTTTTGTAGAAAAATTGACTATGTAATTTTTTTTCCCGCAAAGTTTGCCGGAAGCGACGAGATCTTCCTGTGCCGAGTTTTCTTGCTTGATGAAAAATAAATGAGAGAGAGGGAGATAAGCGGCTATGAGGTTTTTGTTTAACGAGCACCAAGGTCTAACCCACCCAGTTCGATTCTAGTCTTGAAATTGTGATTGAGTGTGTTTACATCTAATTGTCGGTTGAACGAAGTTAGGGCTCTCAAAGTCAACTATACCGTTTTCCCCGCTTTTAACAGCCGGTTTTTGTAGAACAAAATGTGCACGAGCGCGTAGTTTTTCCGGATATTTTGAAGCGAACTTCCTGTGCAGAGTTTTTCTAGCCAATATTTGGCAGGCCAAATCTTTAATTCTAAAATCAAAGGGTTGTGAATGGCCCTTCAAAAACCACGTGACTCGGAAAATTTTCGTCGAATTTTACTGGACTCCCATTCTAGTTTTTCAAAACACTTTGAAGTCCGGTTTAATTTCGCAATTTAGAAAGTACTGACAAATGTCTCAGGTAGGCTATTCTCGCCTTCTCGCAAAGTCCCGCAGTTATCCACCACCCCTTTTTGGGAGCATCAAGTTCTAATCTACTCAGTCCGAGTCTTTAATTTGTGCTTGTGTTTACTTGTAATTGTCGGTTGAAAGCAATTTTAACAGGCAAGTTTTGTAGGAAAAAATGAGCTGCAGTTTCTGCCGGAAAATTTGAGAAGACGAGATCTTCCGCTTTGTGGATGTTTTTTTTTTTTTTTTTTTTTTTTTTGCGGCATAAAATATGAACATAAATAAGGCAATGAGTTAAACATATAAAGGTTTGGTTGCGCAACTTGGTTCAAGAGCTGAGCTTACACTAGAGTTTACTTGTAACTGTCGACTGAACAAAATTAGGCCTCTCAATTCAGATATCTGATTCAGTTTACATTGGTGACATCTATTTTGAAATTATACATTGTTGCAGAAAACGTTTGATCCGTTTTCTCTCTAGCTCTTGAAGATAGTAGTGTACTAAAACATTCTTGTAAATCAAAATGCATTTCAAAGAGGTTGTCAGTTAAGTGCTTACCCCAATACTGAAGTGATGGAAAAGTTGGCTGCTGATGAACTTGTCTGAGTTGTTGTACTTGTCAGATGGGAGTAGTTCACAGAAGATTCTTCCGTTGATGTCATAAAATGCAGCCAGGTTAAAGGAGAAACATGAAGGTATGTTAACACATGCAACGCCACATTCTTTTCCATTAAGGACATAATTAGTACCAATACTTGTGATGTTTAAGTACGAGAACTTGTGGGCTTTAAAGTTGGCAAAGGCGACACCATTGTGAACTCCACGGCTGATACTTCGACCGCGTGCATCAATGACGTTAGGTGTACCTGTGTTGATTTCATCCACACATGATTACGAAGTCCCTCAAAGGTTTTCACTAAGTTCTGAATTGGCTAAAGAATAAGCATTTTTGTTAAAGAAAGTATGTAAATGGAACGTTACCTTTTGAAGTTGGTATGGCGTTGAACGATATCGTCAAAGCCAAAAACATGTTAGAACATTGAAAGAGATACATCCGAAACATGGATCAGGGTTGCCAAGTTCTGCGGCTTACTACTTATAAATTATGACGAATCATGATGCTTCACTGGAAGCTGTTTACAAGGAATATGAATATTTTTATTTCGGAACGTCTGTTTTTGCGAAATTGAGAAGAATCCCTTTCAATGTAGAATTTTAACAGCTTTAAGCCGCGATATTCTCATTATTCGTAAAAAACAGCAGGAGATCGCGGGGAGATCACTAAAGAATTAACGAATCGGCCGAGGTCATTGCGTCATCAAAAGCCAATTATTATTTCTGGAAAACTTAGCGATGCATCAAGAACTTGAAATCTTCATGAACATGATTTTACGTTTATCTTACAGTATTTTGACATTACAACTATCCTTTAAAATACCAAAGTGTGCTAAATAAAAGAAAACTTCCACGAAAGACAGAGAAGACAAAAATGACTGAACTGTAACTTTTAGAAGATTAGTTTCCTAAAATGTCACAAAAGACTAAAAGACTGTTATACAGATCATGGTCTCTTGATTATCTCCATCATCATCACCATTATCAAGAAAACTGTTGAACCAAATAAGTACATTTATATTTTCGCATGGGTCTTATCTTTTAAACTTCAATTAAGGACCGAAATTACTTACCCAAAAGACGCATTTTTCTTCGTTTTTGTGAGTTGTTAATGAAATATCTTATCAATTTTACGTAAGAAAATTTTATCACGCCAATTTTACGTGATCTTTAACAATTGTAACCGAATGAAAATATTGAGGGTGCTAACGGACAAACCCAGGCAAACTCGGATTCTTGGTCAAATTAGAATTTTAAAATGTCGGTTTCATGAAGAGAGGAAAATACGAGTACCCGGAAGAAAACATGAACGAGAAGAAGAGGTTGAAGAGAAGAACCAACAACAAACTCAACCCGATTATGAGGCAGAGTTTGAGATGCTAGCCTAGCCAAGTGGATGTTAGGATACACAAAGTGGGAGAGTATAAAACACGATTTAAAGGCTATCAATAAAAATGTAAGGAAATTTTCAAACTCACCCTCCGCTTGCGTTGGACGTAACATTATTGAAATCGATGACACAAAAATGAGTAGGGCAGAAACATTCATTTTTACACCACAACGAACGTCTTCAGTTCTCAGCTGGCGATGAGAAGTAGACATAACATCCCATTACATGTCAACACTGTCTAATAAGAGATGGCGTGTTTTGTCTCTGTCATTCAGAGCTATTTCTGCTCATGTCAGTTTGACTCCTCCTGCTCTTATTAAGACTTTCTGTTTAAATTACGCACTTATTATGTTCACAAAATATTTCTATCTGCGGGTTTCTCAACTAAACTTACAGGAAGGAATTCCTTCTTGCCCTTGTTTATGAGCGAATGTTTAATTCCAATGAAAGATACGTTCCAAACTCATGTTTTTAACAATCACTCAGTTAAAAACTTGGAATTTCAACGGCATTTTCCGTGGTCCCTATCTTTGTTTTGGTTCTTTATTATGAATTAAACACTGATTTCGTTGTTTTCATCTTATTAATTTTTTTTGTTCAGATTTGTTCGAGATGGAGTTGGCCTAAATGTTGAATGTATATCTATAACAGGACGTCATTGCGACTTCGACTGTTAGCTTAACCATATTCCTCGCCTCTGATAACGTTTTGGCAAAAGGTAGGATATTAAACAATTTACTTTACAGCCCTGTATGCATGCGATTGGCTTAAGTTAAAAGTTAGTTAATTAATTAAACGCCATTCAAACAACTAAATTTAAATTTATACTTTTCCTTTTGCAAACAGATTGACAGATTGTCTGCTTCTCATTTTGCCACACTCCTAAATTGAAAACAAAAAAGCATATATTTTCAGGCGTCATGTTACGCTTGCGATGTAAATATGGAAAACTATTATTTTTTCCGAAAACCTTGTATTTTGTAACTCGATAAAGCAACAACTCGTGTCTTTACTTTCACTCAGTTAAAAATCTTGAATTTCCATGGCATTTTCCGTGTTCTCCGCCATTGTTTTTGTTCTTTATTGAAAATTTAAACATTAATTTCGTTGTTATCCTGATTAAAATATATTATTTTGTAGTTCAAGATGGCTCAAGATTAGTTAACCTGAACATTGAATAAATATCTATGCGAGGGCGTTATTGCAGCTTCGAGCTAAGCTTATATTTAATTTAAAAAATAAAAAAAATAAAATAAAATAAAGTAATAATAATAATAATATAATTTTTTTTATAAAAGGGAGCGATATAAACATTATATTCTGCAGGCCTCCATGCACATAACATGATAACAAGTTAGCTAAATGTCATTCAAGAAACTAAATTTACATCATGCTTCATCAGTTTTCACATTTGAAGTCTAGTGGAAAGAAAGTGATAAGATAGTATTGAGCTAACACCCGCTGGAAACGTGGAGTCGAAATAAATTAATTAAACGCCATTCAAACAACTGAATTTAAATTTATACTTTTCCTGTGGCAAACAGATTGACAGATTGTCTGCTTCTAAAAACCTTCTTAACTTGAAAAATATATATTATCAGACGCCCAGTTACGCTTGGGATGTAAAAATGGGAAACTATTTTTTCCCGAAGAGCGTTTATTGTGTATTTCGACAAAGTGACAACTCATGTCTTTACTTTCACTCAGTTAGAAATCTTGAATCTCCATGGCATTTTTATTGTTCTCCGCGTTTGTTTTTGTTCTTTATTGAAAATTTAAACATTAATTTCGTTGTTTTCCTGCTAATATACTGGGTTTTAGTTCAAGGTGGCTCGTAATTAGTTAAACTGAATGTTGAATAAATCATCTATGTTAGGGCGTTATTGCAACTTCGAGCTAAGCTTATATTCAATTCAAAATAATAATAATAATAATAACAATAATCTGAATTTTTTTTATAAAAGAGAGAATGTTGAAAATTATATTCTGCAGGCATCCATGCTGGGATGGTTACAAGTTAGTTAAATGCCATCCAAGAAACTGAATTTTCATCATGCTTCATCACTTTTTTCACATTTTATGTCTCGTGGAAAGTGATAAGATTGTATATTGAGCTAACAGTATGGGGCGCCGTTTGCAAAAAAATTATTTAGCTTAATTTTATCATTTGTTTTCGTTATTTACTAAATAAAGTTTTGTGATATGAAATCACGTATTTGTGATTTGATATAATAAATTACTATTTTAAATCATGGGTTTATGATTTGATATAATAAATCCTGATTTCAAATCATGTGTTCATGGTTTGATATAATAAATCCTGGTTTCATATCATCCGTCTATGATTTGATAATAACATTATCTATAATTGGTCCAACAAGGTATCTGTGTACCAACCAGGATTTTCCAACCGCATTATCACCTGTTTATGAAACAGTTTTTAATAAAGCTTAATTCATAGCTTAATTTCATCAAGACCTACTTGTTATAAATACGAAACAAAAATGCAATAGACAGCTTGTCACCCAAACATTGCAAGAACTAGTGTGGAAAAACTATGGAGTAAGAGAGTATAATAGAGGATGAGGAATAGGGGAATGTCCCTGGCCAGTCAACATGGACCTGACCCAACCCCAGCATACTAACCATAGTAGTAATAACGATAACGATAACGATAACGATAATAAAAATAATTAAAACTTATGTAGCGCAATTTTCCATGATGTACATGATCAAATGCGCTTTACAATTAGATAACATCATCATCAGACCACTTCACCACCCATAATACTAAGGTGCATAAGGCTATCATTGGTCCTATTGCTATTATCCTTGCTTTTATGATAAAGACCTATGATAGAACAAAAAGTGAAAATTGAATCTTACAAGTTAATTTATGGTCAATGAATAATGCGTAGTTGACAGAATATCATATTACATCACCACATTGTCATGTCAGTAGCCACATACTGTAACAGTTTCATTGTTTCTATGCTGTTACTGCTACATGTACATGTATTTTTATATGCCGCATGGCAAAAAAAAAAAATAAATAAATAAATAAATAAATAAATAAATAAATAAATAAATAAAAAAGTGTCCAGGCTACCCCATTGCCCATTCTCACTATTCTTTTGGACCATGGTCATGCAGGAAGCTCATGCAAATAAGCCAGACACAACTAATCAGTGACATTGATGAATAATGAGTAATCAATGATTATCAATTTTGTTTATGGTAATCTATTATATACACACTGAACAAAGAGTAACTAGAGAGACAATTAAGCAATAGACCACTCTTTCTATGGGTTTACTGGTGATATAAAGCATGCGGGATGTTGGGAGAACATGAGAAAAGCTTGTAAATCACCAGCTGTTAGGCAAGTGATTTACAAGCTTTTCAAGTGTTCTCCCAACATCTCAAGTCATTGTGCCAGCAAACCCATAAAAAGAGTGGTCTATCGCTTTTATGAAAAAACTTTGGAAAAAGCCTGTCAATGAGAGGAAAATTTATTGTACTTTCGTGATCAAATTGCTTATTCTCATCAAATTCATGAGATGATGTGACCAACCAATCACAGTGACTGAAAGAATAAAAGGACAGACTCCGTGCCCGACACGAAATCCGCAGAGCAAAGCGACGAAAACATTTCAAGTCAAGAAAGTTTTAAGAAAGGAAAGGAAAAGGTTAACAGTGAAAGGCAAAAAGTATATTAATTAACTCAAAGTATTCTGACGGGGTTTCATGAATGGTATAAAAGTTAGTTAAAAAACGCTGCTTCCGAAATCTATTCAGAATTTATTTACTTATGCTGAAGGTTATGAAGTCTGTGTTTCTCTGTATCTTGCTAAATGAAAACTATTGCTTGAAAGCTAAGCTTATGGAAACCAAATTCATTTATTGTGTTATGCATGCATGCATGCATTGAATTTAAACTCAAAAATTCTGATAGAAAGAAATATTTCCCTGCTTTTTTGACAACCCAAATTGATCAGTCAAGCCCAGCTGACTGCACCCTCCACACACCGTGGAAAGCACTGAAAAAAGGGTTTAAAACTTCCCGCCCTTTTATATGCCAAATATTATTTGTACAATCAGAAATAAATACATGGTGAGTTATCAGTAAATGAATTAATTTTATAGTTAATCTTAAGCATAAATATATTTCCTTAATTTTAATCTCAAATCCAACCGGAGTCGACGTTAATTTTTTGCCCTGGACAAAACAGATAAAGCTTTATATGAATACGATCTTCTAGTCCTTTTTTTCCTTGCAAATTTTTATGGAGAATGAAAAGATATTCATGTTTTTGATATCTCAGCCAGTGAAAGGCAAAACTGTTCAATACATTTGTTATCGCCAGAGTTGCGAGTTCTCTTGAATTCTTGTGTAGAGTTGCCATAGATCGGGAACCATGCTTTACTGGTACAACAGAACATAGGTTTAGCAACTCTATTGACCAATCAGAGTGTGCGTAGTATCTCAGTTATTATTGTTATAATCTCGGATAGTGCAGCGTGTGATGTATAGCTCTGACGCAGTACTGTATTACACAGTTCCTTTATAACCCCTGCTGTTCCTCACTCCTGGTTTGTATTGACCTTGCTAGTTAATACATTGAAGTAGCGAATGCGACAATTTTACTTTTAATTTTACTTTTCACACCAACATTTGTAACTTGATACTTTTGTTTTCCTCGCAAAGGTAAGTAACATGAAAGTCTTGCTTTCTTGGAAACACACGGAAGGTGTGCTTGTATTTTTTTTTTTTTTTTTCACAGCTGGAGATACATGGAAGAAAGTTGAATGTGAAATTAAGAAATCGAAGAGGAACAATTTGCTTTATTTAACACACAAATTTTCTTTTCACTGATAAACAAGAACTAATCTAATTATCAAATTGCCATGGAACAGCACGTTCTGTTGCCACCTTTCGTGTAACAATAAAACCACTTAAATTTGATTCATACAACCGAGAAGCATTTCAACGAGGAGTATTTAAAGTAAACAGGGCTATTTGATCGAGATTTTATCCTTCATCAGTGGAAGAGCCCCCTTAAAGACTGATTAAATTAATTTAGGCTTTCAGTGGGTGCCACGGAGTCTGCAGCAATGCTTGAGCAGTTTCCTAAGTTTTTTTTTTTGTACAATTTGACAAGATTTAATGCCACTTACTCGGGAAAGTTTCATCTTGCTGCAATATGAACTTCTTGGTCTCTTTGATAGAGACAATTAAAGGATGAAATAATCGCACTACATGTAGTATAGTTTGGAAACAACAGATGATATTTTTTTGAACCAAGTTAGGCATAATTCCAAAAGACACACAATCACAGTAGTGTTCTTGTATCACGCTGATGCTAGAATGCATGCATATGACATGTTAGGGTTCTACCACCATTGGTCTGTGATATTGTATGAAATGTATCTTCCACCTAATACATGTAAGTATTTTGACACTAACGCTTATTAATCTGCATATGAGTTTTAAGAGCAAAATAGTGATTTTTTTTATCCAGAGAGAAAAGTACCACAAAAAGAGCAAGGGATTTTCTGAAAGAAATTTATATATATATACACTTACATGTAGCTTTGTGAAGTAATCAAAGAAGTGGCATAGGTACTACTTGTTTTAAGTATAGCTTACAAATACCTACCCCATCCCACCCCCTTGCTGCAAGCCTAATTAACTAATTGAAATTAATTAACTAAACAGACATTAAACTTTACACCTTATTACCTCAACTCAAGAGTGTTTCTAAGCAGACTTCAACCCCCAAACCATCCTGATAGTGCACTCTGCACTGAAAAGGAGCCCTAACTCATAAAACCTTTACATTTTTTAATTAAACTACAAGCTCTTATTTGAAACAAACAGTACATGTATGTAATAATTGAATATATATTTAAAACAACATAATCATTGCAACCAACACCATGAGAAATCACCTAATAGTACTACTTTATACTCTGGGAGCAGTCTTCTCCTGACTTCACTCATTGGGCAGTACAAGCTTCAAAATGACAAAACAACTGCAGATGTGTTCCTCAGGATAAGAAGCTGTACAACTGCAATTGTATTTCACCTTGAAATAGAATCAATGCAACAGTGAGTATTCTTTATATTTATTATCTAATTGTAAAATTCATGGCTACTGCCAAAGGAATAAATCCCATCCCTCAATACAAATTATCCATTCCATAATTTCCATTAAAAATTAATAGAAAAAAACCCTTCTGTATCTTTTTGAAAAGACAATGACACCAACTGATCACATTATTTGATTGCTTGTTTTTAAGCTTGAATGACAAAAATTGCATGCTCATAAATTTCACGTCTTATTCAATGATTATGTCCGAACTTGTCAATGAAAACACCAATGCAGATTGGCTGCCTAAATTACGTTTACCGCTAACTGTTGAACTAAAGAGAGGTGGCACCACCTGAGTTGAAGCAGAAAGGACAGCCCAGAGTCAAGTGAGATGGAAGAGAGTTATTGATGGCCTACATGTATGCTTCACTTGGAATGAAGGGGCTAAGTAAGCAAGTTACAAGTTGACGACAATGTAACTCCAACAACCCCGTCACTATGACCACCTTCAGGTTGTCATTACCTCTGCTTATATTTTGGCCTGCCGTCATGAACAAAGTTCATACATTTCCTTCTATAAGATATATATAGAGGATAATACACAGTGGCGAGAAGATATGAATTTTATGTTCGAGTGGCAAGAACAATATCACAAGAACATAAAATCCATATCTTCAAGCTAACATGTAACCTTCTTTTTATTATGATAAAGACATACTAATGACGGCGTTTTTGACGGTGATGGACAAAACACTGACCCCCAGTCCATGGACTACTCAAATGGACTACCCAAATGGACTACCCTAAAATGGACTAACCCTAACAATAATACAATAACGCCAGCATGATATAATAATAATAATAACGCCAGCAACCAGTGTTTTTCTCAAGTGCATTGTAAACATTCAGATTCAGGCTGTTTGCCTCCAAATTATTTGGGAACAATTAAGGGCTATTACTAGATGGAAAGGAAGTGAATGTTCTGACTACCTTGTTAATTCGTCATTGTTCCTGGAATGTTTACTATTCAGCCATTATTCTTGTCATCTCTTATCGTGTCATCTTTTAGCTTGTGCATGTGTAGTGGCTGACTGAATCGCATGGAATAAAACTGAAAATCACCGTGTGATTTTTTTTTTTTTTTTTTTTCATATATTCTGTACCTTTATTACAATATTTTTTCCGCTTGGCCCAGCCACTTAGCTCGATTAGCTTTAGCTATTTGCAAGTGGCTGTGCTCTGTTTTTCATTGTTATTTTTTCACGTTGCTTGTGTTTATTTTTATTGTAAAATTTTTCTGGGCACGAAATAAAGATTGTTGTTGTTGTTGTTGTTGTTGTTGTTGTTTTTGTTGCTGTTGTTGCTGTTGTTGTTGTACATTTACATGTAGTAATGTGCTATTCCTAAATCAAATATTAGACTGAGTTCCTCACTCACATTTCAATGGCTTTTCAAGTTATTATGTTTACACTTGTATGATCCTGATACTGATTGGTTCCTCTGATTGATAACAACCATTGATAATTAAATGATGAAATTTGGTTTGAGTTTACGCTTTTCGCACCATTTTGTGTTGAGCAGTTGTTTATTTAAAGTATAATTATTCAAAATGGTGGTTAGAGGCTGTACAGGATGATCATAAGCAGAAGTTATGTGTAATTTAAGCATACTAGCAGCTAAGAACAATAAATAGTACCTATTTGGAATATTGTTTTGAAGGTTAGTCCATTTTAGGGTAGTCCATTTGGGTAGTCCATGGACTGGGGGTCAGTGTTTTGTCCATCACCGTTTTTGACCATTTTCCGAAGATTTCCGACCACTTTCTGAAGATTTCCGAAGATTCTCCAAAACTTATCCGAAGGTCACACAAATATTCCGGAAGAAAATTTCCAAAGATTACCGAAGAGTACTGAAGATTTTCGAGGAAGACCCGCAGATGTTTCGATCATACACCAACGAATTTAAGCACAATTTAAGAGACAAACTTGATATCAGCGAAATCACTGATATCTTCACTAGCGAGGATATGGAAAATATGCCACCTGAGTCTTGGATGTGGTTTCGTATGAATTTTACCTGGGGGGGGGGGGGGGTACTCCCTTATATGGGCTATATAGGTATGTGCGGCCCCAAAGAGTATGGTTTTTCAGCCATTTTGGTCATAAATAGGGTATCGATTTTAGCTGATTTTGGCCATTTTGGTCGTAAATAGGGTATGGTTTTTGCACTCTACCCTTGATATGGGTATGTTTTTTAAGAAAAAGCCACATTTTCATCATTATCGAAAAGAAAATCAACAAAAGCCCTTCACAAGTTATGTTTACAGTAATTTAACATTGATATGGACTAGGGAACTAATTATAAGGCAGGTCTGAAACAGGGTTTTGATTTAAGGGTCACGTCATAAATAGGGTTTTGAATTTTTGGTCAGGTCATAAATACATGTAGGGTGGGGAATATCGCAGATTTTGGTCATAGCTAAGGGTTTTGGGAAGCGGGTCGCACACCCCCACCCAATTTTTCTGGGAGTACCCCCGTGGGGAATTTTATGAGTGGTGTATTTTCCAGTAAAACAGTTGTTTCTATATAATTAACCTAGCTATTTTATAATATAGCTAGCTACATGTACAGTACATAGGAAAGCTGTGCTATCAGACTAAGTAAATGTCACCTGGCTGCATCAAAATACAGTGCACGTTCATGGCACAAGCAAAGTCTAACTTGCTCCTCATTCCCACTGGCAACGTTATAAAACAATTGGTTGAACGGATAAACTTGAGAATAGGTTTGGAGAGCACTCATCAAGCTAGGTTTACTCTCAGCCATACACTGAACCTCAAGTAACTCTTATGCTTCTTTCAAAACTTCTTTCGAAACTTCACACATGCATTGTAAGTCAATGATGCTCGTTGAAGTGTGTATCAATTATGAAATCTAAAAGAGCTGCTGAAAAAAAAAAAAAAAAAAAAAAAAAAAAAAACACTTTTGGGCTGTTTAGAAACAAAACTTAAACATCCATGCATAAATTGCAACAAACATGACTTGCGGCCCTTGTCCACCATGGACTTCCGCAGATATTGAAGATGATCGATTGAAATGTTGCATCTTCAGCCAATCGTCCACATAGTAGGGATATTATCTTGCTCTATCTTTCGCAGTTAAATTTGGTAGCTGTGATTTAGTCTTTTGATTCGAACAAACAGGTGTTTTCACTACAAACATATCCAAGAGGGACGTTTATTTTGAATTCCACAAAAGAAGTAACATTTTACCGTTGAAATAAACATCGCTTGAATCATGTTGCCATATCTATCAGTACTTCTGATTGGTTCAAGCAAAGATCTAGGGATTGTTTGCGTTACATTAATAAGCAATTCTTTATGTTGGTTTATTTTGTTGAAATCGTGCAATGTTTTTGTGAGTTATGCAGTTTTTCATGAATAATTATTGTGCGATTGGATGCAATTTGAGGTCGATTGTGTGAAATCGCACCATCGCGTAATATCAGAGGACCTGTGAAATTATGTCCTCAAAAATACATTCTGGATCTCCAAATTAACATCAAGAGCCATTATTTGAGTAGTGATTTAACACTTCTCCCATTAATGGCTACATAAATCTGAAGTTAAGTGTATGGGTGAGCTTTGACAGCCACAAACTAGGAGAAAAACTCACAGTCACTTAACTCCAGTATTTGTTGCACAAAATAAAAGTAGCAAAAAAATATTGCTACAATGAACCACCCCCACCTCAAACCATTCCACCCCCGCACCCGCCCCCGCAGATGGGAGAGTAGTTTAAGCAATATTCAATACCAAGCCATGTTAGGTTACCCACAGTCACTAGTATTGTGTTTGAAACATTAGGACTAAATTTTTTAACAAAAAATGAAAGATAGAGAAATTCAGTTTCAGCAGCACGCTCTTAATAAAGAATTTTCTAACATATTTCCTATCAATTTTCATGACAAAAATATCTTATAAATACCAAGATTCCAAGACATTCATTTTACATATGGGTACAGTGTAAGTGATTTTCCACTACATATCACGACTATTCCACAAATGTATTGATGAATAATTAATGGTCGTTTCTTTTTTATTTGTGGATGGCAACAAAGCAAATAATGGACATGTCTTGAATATCTCAGCAGGAGAGTGCTATGTGTGAAACAATAATTTGGAAATAAAGACTTCTAAGTAAGCTGTTTTGATGTGATTCTGCTTCCGTTAGGTAGGACATCTGTGATTTGCTTGAAGTTAGCCATGATCAAATATGGGACCATCATGTAGCAGCTTTCGTAAGGTCTCACATGAATATCTCAATACCCTTCGAGAGAACAATAAACAAACAACAGAAACAATGCCCCTAGCCCTAAAACAATAACAGCTATACACTATAACGACAAACAGAATTATAAACAAGCTTATGAGAGCTGCTACACTTCTGCAAATTAATTCTCATCAAGTTTGTGATCAGAATTGCTCTACGATAACCAATAAGAGGCTAATTTGAAGTGTAAACTGTAGACAATCAACCAAGGAAAGGTCCCGCTACTATAAGAAGTAAAATCAAGGAATATTTTACAATTGGTACATATACATCTGTTGGCGGGTGAAGGGCAAATAAGACAAAAAATTAACAAACAGCTAATATCTCTATCCTTTAGTGTCTGTCTAATTATCACAGTCCTAGATTATCAAATTACAGTCATTTCAGTCATATTACTTTTTGATCATAAATTTTCTCTGTTGGCTATTTACAACTGCCATGAAAGAGTTAAACTCGGGTCTAAAGAGAAACAACTCCAGCTAGTGGTCAGAGCAGGACTTGAACCCACTCCTCCAGATTTCAAGTCTGACACTCCAACCACCCAGCCACTGTCACTGCCTCATATCTGACTCATAACCGGCCATCTTGGCTTCCCTGCTGTTCTTTCTCCCCTTCAACAACATGTTCAAAGTTAACCTAGAGACAGCAGCTGACAGAACTTGGCTCTAGCGCATCTGCACTGCACTGTTTGCTTGAATAACAAGCTCTCACATATTTATGCATCACTGAGTTTGTTGGGATTCAAGTTACAATAAAAAAAAATAAATCCATGCTCAATATATATAGTGACACCCGCGATGAAAACAAAAGAAAGTAATGCGGACAAAAAGTTTTTAACCACCTCGCCGCCCCCCTCAACCCCATTCCCACCCCTACGCCAGGCAAATTATTTTGTCTTTGCTAGACAAACCGTCTAGACTGATAAAAATTATGTGTTAACAGGTTTTTCAGTTAAACTTTAAAACACAGGCGGCCCAAGCTCACGATGCATGGAGTTATTATTTATTTATTTTTTTAATCTTTATGCGAACGTTCAGCGCGTGAAACGTGACATATTTACCGCCGACATCTACTATTACATAACCACCGAGTTTGGTTACGCGAAACGTGACCTTCGCTTTGCAGCATATGATGGTGTTGTGTTACAACTGTTTGAATTTATAAAGGTTTGTATGGGGAAAAACGGTAATCGACATTATAGCTGAAATTTTGATATTTTTGCAATAAAAATGACTTACCTCAATGCCTTGTTGTCTTTTCTATTGTCATCTCGCTTCTCAGCTCGATCCGAAGCCCTTTAAGCGAGTTATCGCTTTTTGGTTTTCCTCTACTAAGAAAGAGTAAAGGCTACACACTCGATTCTGGATTAACCTCCGCTCGAAGCGAAAATAAACCAATCAAATCCCGCCAGCCGCCCCAATTCCTCCGCAGAATAATAGTACAGGGTTAAGCTCTCCCTTTTAGTTAAATCCCAAGTCAAATTCATCTCTACAGCTCACGATACAAAGCTCTGAATCGAAGAAAGCTAGCCATCCGGAATCAGTGATCATGCTGCCGGGACCAACCATGGACACATTAGAAACCTGAGCGGAATGCCGGGCTAACAAATTGACCCTGACAAGGGGAAGGGAGCGCACAGTTCTCGACAAGCCAGGTACTTTGCTCGACGGTCCCCTGGGTAGATTTTAGTCCAGGCCGCCGACGGAGCATTGTTATGACAAGCCCATCAGTCCCTAGGGGACCGTGGAGCAAAGTACCTGGCTTATTGAGAACTGTGCACTCCCTTCCCTCAGTCAGGATCAATCTGTTCGACTGTGGCCATGGATGGTCCCGGCCGCATGATCATTGAGTCCGGATGGCTAGCTTTCTTCGATTTAGAGTTTTGAGGCGTGCGCTGTGGAGATGAATTTGGCTTGGAATTTAACTGAAAAGGAGCGCTTAACCCTGTACTATGATTCTGCGGAGGAATTGGGGCGGCTGGCGGGATTTGATTGGTTTATTTTCGCTTCGAGCGGAGGTCAGTCCAGAATCGAGTGTGTAGCCTTTACTCTTCCTTAGTAGAGGAAAACCAAAAAGCGATAATCCGCTTAAAAGTCTTCGGATCGAGCTGAGAAGCGAGATGACAATAGAAAAGACAACAAGGCACTGAGGTAAGTCCTTTTTATTGCAGAAATATCAAAATTTCAGCTATAATATCGATTACCGTTTTTCCCCATACAAACCTCTATAAATTCAAACCGTTGTAACACAACAGAACGTTGCCATTTAAGGCCGATTTTTGGACAGTATGGCCCTAGACTCCCAAACATTGATCAGACAAACATGTCGGACTGCTTGCATTCCTGGCCGGCCTCGCTCACCCCACAAGTACCCGCTCCGCCGATATTTTGCTCTCGCCCCAATTTCCGCGCAACCGGAAGGCGTAAAAAGCGTAAAGCGCGAGGCAGGCGGTCACCAGAAAACGACTTCCTTTCCCTTTCCGCCCTTTAATTTACATTAATTATATTGTATTATTTATTTATAGTTTTTTTTTTCTTTTTTCAAGAATGAAAAGACGGGTGGAGTGAAAACAAAGGATAACTGGGGAGAGAAGAAAATTATAGGTGAGCCTGCAAGCATCACACAGCGGCCGGTGGTCACAGTTTTCAAGTTGGCGGCTTTATCTGTTTGAGTAGCTGACTGACTTGCAATCTTCTCTAAAGAATTGAAAGAATAATCGAGCAGAGTACCGGCTGACATCATAAAGTAGATTGTAACCGGCTACTTTTGAACAACACGATACGTGTTGTCCAATTCGACAATAATTGGATTAAAAAAAGAAAAAAAAAAAGGAAAGAAAAAGAAAAGAAAAATCGGATGACTGACAAAATAGGACGAAGCCTCAGGTTATTAATCGTACGCTCTTTGAACACGCATTCTGCTCCAGATGGATAAGTCTGTGTAATAAGGAACACGGAAACTTGATAGTTTTTAATGGTTACAGCACTGAGTCTAGCACTTGGGCGAATAATTTTGATTTGAAGATGGCCTGCAAATCGGACGCGAGATCATGTCTATTGACATTGGAAATGGAAGATTGGCTGATGCCTTTTTGCGCAGAACTGACAGAAGTACATGAATATTTAATCACTTTTTTAAGGTTATCAGTTCACACGAGGCTGTTTATCGGGATAACAACTAATCAATAATACGCTGGCCAACTTTGAGCTGAAAACGTAGCACACTTCATCTTAGGTCGCCCCGTCCACACTACGCCGGAGAAATTTGAAAACGCAACAATCACCGGTCAGCTTGGATTTGTGTTTGAGGAAATCTCTGGCAGGCAAATCACATGATCATCGTGACGTCGTCGTCTCCCAAAAGCTTCGTTTTCAAATATAACGGAAAGCCCGTGTTTTAAATGCCTCCTCTTTGAAGATTGTTTTTGAAAAGCTCCGTTTTCGTGAGGGATTAGTGTGGACGGTAGGCATAACTACAGAAATGAGGCTGTATTTTCAAAATCCTCAGGCGTACTGCAGAAGGCGCCTTATATGAACAGTCTAAGGGAAAATGAAGAAGACAAACTCGTTACCATGAGGAGGGGGGGGGGGGGGAGAATTAGGGTTGTATTAGAAGAAATAAGTAAAAAGCAGATTACACGTCGTTGATGGTCAGATCGATCTGAAATGAAATCTTTAAAAATTCTTCCCAGATGAAAGGATTCGATTATTCTGTTTTTTAGCGCCATTTAAGAGTGAATGCCTATAAAAATGGACCTAAATCGCCTATCAATGGCACAAGTCGAAAAATTGATTTCGCTTGTATTTTGTCCATAGATAGGTCCTAGTAAGAATAGAAACCGACCATAGTTAGTTTCTGCTAATACAGCTTTCTTTGGTAGAAATACGCCAAAAACGATTTCGACTCGATTGGGCTCAAAATCTACTTCCGGTTTTGCTGAATTTTCCGAATATTTGATTGCTCCGCGTTCCGCAGAACAGCTACTTGAGAATCTTTCAATGGATTTTATATTCAGTTCAGGTCTTCGTGGTGTGACTGAGCTAAAAATAAAATAAATCAAAGTTAGTTTTGAGCCCGAAAAGAGATCAAACTGACACGCAAAATTTTCCAGTGTGTCGCAAGAGAATTATTGCATAAAAACATCGCCATATTTTTCTATGGGCTATAACTTTAAATACCATAAAAACACTTTCTATGTGTTAAATATACATCCACCTGTTACGATATCAAAAAATATCTCTGGGCAAATGGTTTCAAGTCGCCCGCCTTGGCCGATGTTTCTCATAGATTTTGCCCAAAATCCGCCGTTGGAATGTACACAATTGCGTGACGCGGATAGCCACTCCAGAGTAAAATATTCATTTCCAGCAATCCGATGAAAGCCATTTTTGAAACGTTGTGTGGATAAAATAATGGAAAATGTGTTTTTGTTTTTTGTTTTGTTTTTGTTTTTTTTGTTTAAGTTAGTATAAATATATATGTTTTTTTCATTTGCATTGTAACACCCACGACATCCCTGATAAAGAACGTTACTACAGTACTCCGGGAAATGATTTTAACACTTGTTTATTTTATTGATTTCACTGATAACTTACAATACAGTGGCAGTTTTAGAGATACACTTAACCAATCCTCTATGGTTTATGGCAATTGAAGCATTGACTGACAAATAAAGTCAGGTGGAAATACCATATTTTCTATAAACTACTAACTGCGTGACGGCATCTCAGCTCTTCTAGCTGTGTACAAAAATTTGTACCTACACAATATGCTCAAACTCGGCTAGAAAACCGGGAATTTCTTGAATTGAATTAGCCGAGGAAGAAATTGCGTTTAAGTTTCAATCATACTGGGAAAAAAGTCCATGTTTTCTACTTTGGTTGTTTGATCAATTAACTGAAATTTGCAGATCATAACACTGGTAGACAAATAAACATTACAATGGTCGATCTAGGAGAAGGTTTACACTAAAGGAGTTTTTTTGGATTCGTGAAAGTTCCCGAATTCATCAATTTTAGAGTATTCGGATTAGTAGGGGTTTACAGTGAAAGGAAATTCGGATTCTTAACCGTTTACAAACGACGATAACTCCGGGAACATTCATGATGGAATGGTTAACAAGCAGTTTGTTCGGACTCGACAACGAGAAACAAAATGCCTCCGAAAGTAAGGCTAGGGGTAGGTTGAGACAGTCTGAAGTTTTCTTTCAACTCACTGACCACGGTACTGTTGTCCATCATGTCAGGTCCCTCCAGGTATTTATTCTGGTCTTTACTTAATATCTAGAACCATCGAGGTTTTCGATCGTGCCATCGTCGTCATCTGCGCAGTAAAGTATAAATTGGGTTTCTGAGGAGTATGGCATTACCTATTATAAAAGTGATTACCTACACCTGAAACAGCATGAGGCAATCACCCAGCGACCGCCATCAAATGGCCATCAATGTGCCTACGACTCGACTACGACTGGATCATGTAATCCGCCATTTTCGTTCCACCGCAAACTCAAAAGATCACAGGCGGAAAAAATATCCAGATTCGAGAGAAAATCGTTTACACGACAATACTCTCCGGATTCAAAAGTTTTCGGATTCAAAGTTCCCACTTTAGATTCCGGATTCAAACCTTCGGAGACACGACCAATCCGGGGAGTTTTTATTTCGGAGTCGACCACTTTTGTGTAAACGGCAAAATCAATCCAGCACTGAAACGTTGCGGATTCATCACGAATCCGGGACAATTTCCTCTAGTGTAAACCTACAATCCTGGCCATAAGTTGCTGGGACACCTCCCCTTTTTGCGCGCTAAAACCCACGATTTCAACTACGTCCTTAACGTTTTAGAACAAAAGATGAATAGAAGCAAGTATAATTGACCCCCCTCCCCACTAGCAATGTTGCATGAAAATGAAGCTATTCTGAAGCCCGGGGGGACTCCCATATGGAGTGGACGGGGATGCTCGTCGGAAATTTTGAATTTAACCCCTAAAAGAGACCAATCTGAGCGTGGCCGAAGCTTATGCAGACCCCTAAAAGAGACCAGTTTATAAAACAGACAAATAAAAGTACAGTGACTTTTAATGATGGCGAATTTGTTTATATGAATTGAGTAAATATAACGAATCAAAATTCTTTCTGTTTTGTTATTTCTTCGCGTGCAACCCTTAACGAGACCTTGACGGCTAAAAATAATGACATTTTGCCCAGAACACCCTAAGCGAGACCAAAATCCGAAATTTACACCGCTAAGCGAGACGACGATCATCCCCGTCCATTCCATATGGGAGTCTCCCCCCCCCCCCCGGTTCTGAAGACCAGATCGGATGTGGGAAAAAAGGAAAAAGGGACAATAGAAAGTGGTTAGACAGTTGTGTTGGAACCAAACGCGATTGCTGAAAAATCGCTATTATTGGAATAAGACGTGAATATCTATGTTATCGTCTCTTTAGTTCGAGAATACTGTTCTAGGAGGCGAACAATTCTTGAAACGTGGCTATTCTGAAGCTATTGTCAAGATTTTTATCAACATTGACAGGGGGGAGAGGGGTAGGCGGGCTTGCGCGGTTTTGGTCTTAAGAGAGGCTGCCTGTAGAGTTATCTGCCGTAACTGTTCCAACACTTTTGACCAGGATTGTAGTCTTAAATGAACAGCGAACATCCATCTTGTTTTGTTCGCGGAAATTGGTCACGGAAGAGCGAATTTCAATGAAATATATATATAATTTGATTACACAATTAGCCAAAATTAGGTTGGCCGCCAAAACAGTTTAGGGTTTAGCCTAACTCTAACCTTAAGTTTTAAGACTGAAGAAAAAAGGAAAAAAGCATTGAGCATTTCAGTTGTTTGAAACACAAAAATTCGCGCACAATGAACTATATGTATAGTCGGTGCGTAACCTGGAAAGCAATCCGTCCAGGACAGTAATTGTTCAAATTAACAGCTTACTGAGACACTCGCACTGTCGATGCCTCTTACTTATGATTTAAACTTTTAGGATTTGTTTACTTTACTTTTTCCGACTTTTTAGCAGGAGAAAAGGCACTAAATGTGCTGGTACAAATAAAAAGGTTTAACCGAAAATCGATCCGTCGAAATCAACAAATACAAATTTAATCGCTGTAGCGTTCCTTCAGATCACGTAAGGCTACGAACCAACATTATCAACTTGTCATTGCGCTTAACAAATAAACTTAGAACGATTTTCTTTCTAGAACTCGTTCTTGTAATTAAAATGAGCAAAGAAAGAACGACAGCTTAAAACGACATAGCAGTAACACCCGAACTCCAAGTAAATTGCTTTGAATTGGCGTTTTTAATTGACGAAATTTCCAAAGCGATGACTTTTCAAAGTATTAAAGTTAAAAGTGGTCCATTATGTTTTTCTTTTTTCACCCAAATGTTCTAAGATAGCCATCTGCGGTTTGTTGGAAACGAATTATGTATTCAGGGTGACCGCCAGCGTCACGAAATTGTTTACATTCTCACGGCGGTTCAGGGAAAAATTTATGAGAAGCACAGGCCAAGGCGGGCGACTTAAAACCATTTGCCCAGAGATATTTTTTGATTTTCAAACAGGTGGGTCTACAGTTAACCCGTAGAAAGTGTTTTTATGGCATTTAAAGTTATAGCCCATAGAAAAATAAGGCGATATTTTAGTGCTATAATTCGTTTGCAACACATCGTAATATTTTGCGTTTCTGTTCGATCTCGTTTCGGGCTCAAACAAAACTTCGATTTATTTTATTTTTCGCTCAGTCATACCATGAAGACCTGAGCTGCATGTAAAGACCATTGAAAGATTCTCAAGTAGCTGAAGTGCGACGCGCAAAGCAATCAAATTTTCAGAAAATTTAGCATAAAAGGAAGTAGATTATGAGCTCAATCGGGTCGTAATCGTTTTTCGCAAATTTCTCCCTAGAAAAGCTACATCAGCAGAAACTAACTATGGTCCGTTTGTTTACTAGCTAGGGCCAGTCTATAGGCAAAAAATGAGCAAAATCGATTTTTCGACTTGTGCCGTTGTTTGGTCCATAGTTATGGGCACTGGCTCTTAAGAGCAATCGTCCCAAAATTTCGCCTAGAGGTATGCAAAATGAAAAAATCGAAAATCCCCAAACTTTGCCAGGATATAGGTCTGGATGAACTACTTCTAGAAAACATACTGTAAGTTCGATTAGATTTTTATTTTACGCGAACGGTGACAAAATCGGTTTGGCGGCTCTCACATCAGTTTCACGAGCTCCAAACAACGCATTATTTGAGCTTCGCTTAAAAATAAACAAAACGGTAAATCTGGCCATTGAATATCTTAATGAAAAGAACACATGTTTACGAACAGTCTGAAATATTATTTGTCCGATTCCATCGCAAACTGAATTTTTGGGCGATTTTTGCTTTTCTTCAATATTTCACTCATTTTGGCGGACAAAAAAAAGGCGAAATTGACAGGGTAAAATAGCACCTTGGTACATGGCATGGAGTTACATCAAGTTAATCCAGCGAAAGAACAGGGTTTCTTCTTCAAATAACTGCAATAAAATTTTTGGGCTACTAAAAATGCGAAATTTTAGGGCGCCAGACAAAAGTGGCACAAAGGACAAAACACGCCATTCCTTGTCACGCAATTAAGGGTGAAAAATCAACAATGCACTCGTGGAAAAGACAATAGGCCAGTTTTTTGGTGTAAAATCGTTACTATTCCGAATAAAAAGCTACTTTCTATCAATATTTGTCCTGTCTACTGCTCAGGTTGCCTGAAATTTAAACTTTTAGCGATTATTTTTCGAATCAAAATACAAAATCCTCATGTTTCAAACGGCGGAGGACGGATACAATTTATAAATTGTAACAAACCGTAAAATTAATATGTTTGCGTATTTATACTTATACTATTGTAGTTAATCTGTGCATACCATCTATCAGCGTCAAGCACGGACTGCATGTGTATTGGCTTCACAAGTTGTTGCCGTTAACTGCCCCCCGCTGCTCGCGAAATGTTCAAACACTAAATTTTGCGTGACAGGCGGCTAGGCCACAATTGCAGGGGCACGTAACACAAATACTCGTCCTTTAAATTCATTCAAAGCTTATCTGATCAGTTGTCTGGAACTTCTTGACATCTTGATTAGTGCAGAACATTTAATGTCTTTTTTTTTTTTTTTTGGAAATTTTGTGCTTTTACTCGTACATGTTATCCTGCTTTTAAAGCTGTAAGCTGCCCACATTTTAATAGATAGGAAAAAAATTTACACATGGGTATAATCGTGTGCGTCCGAGAATCATCAAGTACTTAGCACGCAATGACTGATACGAACACTTTAATTTCGCTTTCGATATCCACGAAAAAACGTCGAAACCGCCCACCAACACATAATCAGATTACTTCAGAGTCGATAATCTGTGCTGCGTTTGTACAGTTGCATGATACACGTTAAGAAATGGCAACCTGTGGCTACTCTGAACTTGTTGGAGGGCCGTGTGGATGCAGTAGTACCAATTCGGTAAATTCTGTGTGAAACGATAGAAAGATGCGGAAGAAACATTAAGAGTCATTTGAAGTTTTTCGACTGCTTTGATTCAACTTTACAAACGGAGGAAGATCTTCTTCTGACAAGAGCAAGTAACATGTCAATATTTCTCATAAATTGTGTAGAAGTTAAACAAGGTATAAACAATGAAATAAGTCGAGATGGTTATTGAAGTAAGGCAATGCCTTGTAGTTTTGCTTCGGTTTTTCCCCGAGTTATGCACGCACCTGTCACTGGACACTACTAATACTAGCTAGCAAAATAAGAGGTCGCAACATGAGTATTATTGTTTAATTGCATGCAAATAAACTCACCGTCACAAGGCGAAGATGACTGATCCACGTTACTAGGCCGTCGTCCCAGACCTCTTTCGTACCGGGTTGTTGAGTGACCTTTCTGTTACTCCTCCCTGCTTGGACACGGCAACAGACTAAAATATTCTTATCCCCAACCCCATCAGGCAAAGCAAAGGCCAAAATGTACTAATTCCCCGCCTCCCTGGAGATGCAAAGGGAAAAAAATATATATTATCCCCCACTCCCTTGAGAAGGGCAGAGAGTCAAAGCCCCCACAAAGCCCCACCCATGCCCTATGTTTTCCCGGGTTGGGGGTTGGGGGTTTCCAGTGACAAGTGCATTATATTTACCTTGTTAGTAAAAGCGAAAAGGAACTGTTTTTTCGTGAAAGTATTACCAGTCAGATGTACAGAATTTCGCGTAGCAGTTATGGAACCCTCAGCGCAGATATAAGGTATACAGGTGGGTGAAACTTTAAAACGAAATGATTTCCAGACATTTGGGTAAACATCACTGATGATGAATTGAGTCGCGAATGACACCTTGTTGAATGATAAACGCATGTAAATTATCTTTAAATTTTCAGGGATTTTTGAGATAAAAGAGCATCATTTGAAAATGTCAATTTGTCCACGACACCGAGATGCATATGGAATTAGATGGCGTTGTCAAAAAAAGTTATGTTCAGTCCCGCCAGACTGAAGTGTCCATAGGAAGAAAGAATTAAAAGGAGGCCGAGGAGTCACAATCCCACAATCTCAGCTACTTTATAGACTCACTTCTGTGCTTGTTCCAGTTGCTTCGCGTAAGTCAATTTTTTTTCAGTGCATTGACCTGAATTTTTGTTTTAGACCTAGCATGTTTTTGTCTATTTATTGCCCTAATTTTGTTGTTTCCAGGAATTTGTAAGCGCTGTCGGCCGTTTCTAACCAAAGAGTCAAAATCCACTCAGTTTGAAGCGCTATCCATGTCAACTGTCTCAACTAAGGAGATCGCCGCGATCCCACAAGCGGGTGAGCAAGAAACAAAGGGTATTTCATCGCCCTTGGAGTCAGCAGAAAGTGACCCAGTAAATGTAATGGCCGAGCCTACAAGCAGATCATTTATGTTACTACCTGCACCTGGCCTGCGTAAGTGGCTTTATTGCTCGCGGGAAGGAAATGTTTTTCGCGCGGGAATGCGGATCTCGTTCCCATTCTCCTCGCGACTGCGCCTTGTGCTGACAAGTTCACACTTCTAACACTCTGCCCGGCAAGCTGCCCAGAGACCTTGCTCGCATGCGCAGGCCACAAGTTTGTTTTGGGATATTGCATTTTCTTGTGCGTGTGTGTTTTTTCTCCTAGGTATATATTTTCAAATTCAAATTCATTTTGTTTCAGGAAAACGAAAGCGCCACTGGACTGTCTCAGGCTCTGAGAAACCTATCAATTGTGACATCAGATGACAGCCAATACACAACAGAAAGTACTGATACTAGCAGCGCCAGTGATTCCTCCAGCAACTATGAAAATCAGACTCTTTGTCGCTTGAAGTTAAACGAGTTTCTTAGCGTCAGCGGCAAAGGAACTATAAATCAACCCAAAAAGAGCTGGGATCAGTTAAGCCTACGAACCAAGAATGTTCGCATCTCGAAAGCAAAAGATGCTGTCGTGGCGTCATTGGAGGTCATCTCTCCTGGAAACCCAGCGTCGTTGTGGCAAGCACTGAAGAGTTCACAGTCAGTGGAAGCATCCCTGTGCATAACACCCCAAACTTCAGCCGATCAGAAGTATCTGGAAGCCTTAGCAGAGACATATCAGAACGCCAATAGTTGGGACACACGCCGACAGATATTGTCTGTAATAGCTGATCTGATTCCATATTCAGTAATCCAGCAGTTCACACCAGGCATCACTGAGTATCGAATCAAAACTGCACGACAGCACACAATCCACCACGGGCGCGGTGTTCCTTTACCTGCCTCTAAAAGACCAAGAATGCGTGTGGACGAATCACAGTTAGATCACTTCCTGTGTTTCATAACTAGTGCACACGTTGTACAAGATTTACCATTTGGCCAACGCTACTTGTACTTAACAAACGGCAAGATCCTCGAAACTCCGAATACCATTAGATCTATAATTCCTCAGCGAATAACTGACCAGTATCGTCAGTTTTGCTTGAAGACCAACTTCACACCTTTCAGCACCTCGACAATGTTGCGTATATTGTCATCATGTACCGCCACAGTGAGAAAGTCACTTCATGGACTGGACTACTTCAGTTTGCGGCTGAGGGAGCGAAAGCTTTCCACGATCTGGTGGCAATTGTTGAAAAACTGGGTGAGAGACAGTGGGTCCCTAGATGCCAGCAGGCACTGAAGGAGGGAAAACAGTACTTCAAAACAGACTACAAGTAAGTATTGCCATGCATGCTTCATTTTTTTTTGTAAGTCATTCAAGTAGGGAAATGAGTTTACTTATTTATTGGAGACAGGGTACTCACTCGGAACGAGATACTTGTTATAAGGTGTTACCTTGCCTCCGAAATGCGCGAACTATACATCCGTGAACGTATGGAATCAGCTCTAAATAGATTTAGATTTACTCCAAGCGACCAGAACAAAACAGTTACAACTCTAAACTGAAGTCGGGACAGCGGGCAGCACTGGAAGATGGGTCTATTATTATAAAGTAAATCAATCATAATACCGTAAATTGTTATTTTTTAAATAAGTCAAGACGAGATCAATACAGACGTTCTCGTGGCTCTTTTAGAAGCTTTTACCCCTTCAAGACATTTCGAACAAACTGGCTAATATTTTGACTCTAGTTCATGGTCACGCAGCTAAAAATCCTCAATCTTTGGATGGCAAATTCTAATATAGCTCATAGCTTATGGCGGAGCACTCCTTCGCTCTTCATGAAGGGGAACTCAAAAAAGGGAAACGCGTGTGAAGTATTCTGTTGTTCCGTTTTCATGGTGTGTATATACACTGTACAACATATCATTTTTTATACTGATCTTCTGTCACATTTTTCTTAAATGGTTAAGGTCCATATTACAGCAGCCTCACACGTTCCAGATGATTGCAGCACGCACGCTCTAAGTGACCCTAAACAGGACTGTCTCCGTGTGGCGTGTGACCATTCCCGTGACAAGTGCTGTCCTTCTTGTGACCAGCTGAAATCCATAATGATGGAAATTGAGTCTTCATTAAGATCCTCCGAGTTGAGAGACGAAGACCGGGATGACTTGATGTACACACTTCAACAAGCCTATCAGGCAATTGAATCATGGAAAGCTCATCAGTTGAGATCAATTCAGCAGGACAAGGCAAGAACGAGCCTTCTAGAAAACCTGGAAACGTCTTCAGTTCTCATTACACAGGACTGGGCCATGAAGTTCCTGCCACAAAAGTACAGGGAAACGCAAGCTGATTGGTTTGGCAAAAGAGGGATTTCTTGGCACATTAGTGTTGTTGCCCGTAAGATTGCCGACAAGCTGCAGCACCAAGCGTTTGTTCACATAGTCGAGAATTGCAGTCAAGACAGCAACGTGGTGGTCAGCATCATATGACACACACTCCAACAACTCAAGAAAGAACATCCGGAGATTAAGACTGCCTTTCTCCGACAAGACAACGCCGGATGTTACCACAGCCTCACCATGTTAGCTGCTTGCCGACTTATGAAAGAAGCGACTGATATCAAAGTTGAGAGAGTGGACTTCAGCGACCCACAAGGCGGTAAGGGTCCTTGCGACAGAAGAGCAGCAACGATCAAAGCACATGTTCTTCGCTACATCAATGAAGGCCATGATGTAATCTCTGCGGATGATCTGAAACGAGCTATTCTATCTCATGGTGGTGTCAGAGGCGTCCGAGTTACCTTGATTGATTCCACAAAGCAGCATCCAATCTCGTTGCAGGGGAAACTGGAAGGAGTGAGCAACTTAAATAATTTCCATTATGGAGAGGAATGTCTGACTGTATGGAAGGCATTTGATGTGGGAGAAGGAAAGACCATACCATGGTCTCAGTTGCAAGGTAAAAAAAATATATATTTCTTGCTTACTTTTACCAAATTTTTATTTTCTCGCGCCCATTTTTTTCGCGTCACGCTCGAAGGACTAAGTAAGGGCTGCTCGTAATATATCAGGGTTACCGCTAATGTAATTACTTGAAGAATCTTAGGTTCGGTTTATACCCTTATTACTGAAGGCGCTTTTATTTCAAATGCCATTGCCACAAAATGCAACAAAATCTCGTGTCTTGTCTTGTTTAGGTATTTTTTATGCTCTCTTTTCGTTAGTCCAAATGGGTTCAGTGAAGGATTCAGTATTCCCCGAGAATCCCTTTTCTCCTGGAGACTTCCAAAACGTCTCTTTGTTTGACAACACGCGGTTTCCTGTTGAAGACAATCCAGAAAACACCGTTCAAGGAGACCAAAACATTGCACCCGCTGACAACGAGCACGCTGGTCTTTTTTCCTGTCCAGTTGAAGGATGCGTGAGTACTTTTCAGCGCCATTGTAACCTGGAGCGGCATATGCATTATGGCAAGTGCAAATTTGTAGAGGAAAGACACTCCCTTCTCGACAAGGCAAAGATTCTTTACGCTGAAAAACAACAGGAAGGATCAAGCGCACAGCCATTTATTGCCGGTTCTGAGCTTTCGGAGCAAAGTGTTCAGGCGTTACCGCAGGGCTGGGCATTGCGATCTACGAAGAAGGCTGCCCGTTTCAGTGCTAAGCAGAAGGCCTTCCTAGACGAGAAATTTAAAATAGGAGAACAGACAGGATTCAAAGCAGACCCCGCACAGGTGGCTCAAGATATGAGACATGTAAAACATGAAGACGGGAGCCGCAGATTCACTGTAGATGAATTCCTAGCGCCACAGCAAATAAAATCTTATTTTTCAAGAATGGCGGCAAAATTCAGGCAAGGAAGTCACGATATTGCAGACGAGTGGGACGGTCAAGCTGTTGCAGAGCAAGAGGCGTATTCCTCCGCCCGTGCGCACATTCTTGAAGAATGTCGGCTGACCCACCCGATCACTTACGATACATACAATCTCTGTGAGCTGTATGCAAGAAATAAGCTAACCAAGCTCAGCGTCCCTATTTTGCGCATAATATGCAGCCACTTTGAAATGGAAATTGACAATCTTCCACCAAGGCTAAAAAAGCCGTATGTTCAATTAATTGAAGAGTTCGTCAGATCGTGCTCGTGTGCATAACTGTCTTAAATTTTTGTGTATATTCAGATGTTACATACATCAATTAGGGTCGACAAACCCATTACCCATGCCTCCGTCATTTAGTTTTAGTTTTTCACACTAGTTTGGTCACAAAACAACTTCTAATAGCTAACAACTAATAGCCTATAGCCACCAAATCTGTCAGGACGTTCATGATTAACAGGCCCAGCGCGGTGGAGTAGGTGTAGACGTATCTTGTAAAATAATTATTAAACAAAAATAGGAAAAAACTATTCCAGTATTGAGGTTCGCAACAAAATTGTACAAAAAAATAAAGGAAGTGTGACGACTACTTTTTTTAATTACAGTCGAACCCCTATTAAGCGGCCACGTATTAAACGGCCACCCCTTTTAGGCGGCCGGTAATCGAAGTCCCAAAATCCATTTCCCCAAGGGTGGCCGTTTGATAGGGACAATAGGGTTTGAACACGTACAAGGTGCATGGGCGTTCAGTAGTCTGTCACGCAATTCTCACCGTTTTGCAGCGGTTGGCAGTTAACGGCAACAACTTGTGAAGCCAATACACATGCAGTCCATGCTTGGCGCTGGTAAATGGTATGTACAGATTGACTACAATACTCAAATTGAAGTATAAATACGGCAAAGTATCGATTTTACGGTTTATTACAATTTACAAATTGTATCCGTCCTCGGCCGTTCGAAACATGAGGATTTTGTATTTTGATTCGAAAAATAATCGCTAAAAGTTTAAATTTCAGGTAACCTGAGCAGTAGACAGGACAAATATTAATAGAAAGTAGCTTTTTATTCGGAATAGTAACGATTTTACACCAAAAAACTGGCCTATTGTCATTTCCACGAGTGCATTGTTGATTTTTCACCCTTAATTGCGTGACAAGGAATGGCGTGTTTTGTCCTTTGTGCCACTTTTGTCTGGCGCCCTAAAATTTCGCATTTTTAGTAGCCCAAAAATTTTATTGCAGTTATTTGAAGAAGAAACCCTGTTCTTTCGCTGGATTAACTTGATGTAACTCCATGCCATGTACCAAGGTGCTATTTTACCCTGTCAATTTCGCCTTTTTTTTGTCCGCCAAAATGAGTGAAATATTGAAGAAAAGCAAAAATCGCCCAAAAATTCAGTTTGCGATGGAATCGGACAAATAATATTTCAGACTGTTCGTAAACATGTGTTCTTTTCATTAAGATATTCAATGGCCAGATTTACCGTTTTGTTTATTTTTAAGCGAAGCTCAAATAATGCGTTGTTTGGAGCTCGTGAAACTGATGTGAGAGCCGCCAAACCGATTTTGTCACCGTTCGCGTAAAATAAAAATCTAATCGAACTTACAGTATGTTTTCTAGAAGTAGTTCATCCAGACCTATATCCTGGCAAAGTTTGGGGATTTTCGATTTTTTCATTTTGCATACCTCTAGGCGAAATTTTGGGACGATTGCTCTTAAGTCACTGTAGCTATTCTTTGTTTGATTGTTTAAAACTAGTATCTCTCAGAGTCAAATTAAGCTGAGCCACGCGTAGATTGGTATCCTTTTGGGGTACAATTTCAATTTTCCGACGAGAATTCCTGTCCCTAGAGCATGGCATTCCTCCTTTCCCCCTCTCGGGATTGGCGGGTAATTATGGACTACCATCGACACGCGGTCAAATGACGTGAGGGTATCAATCTCCTACAAACGTTTTCCCGCGCTTCGCGTCAGCTACACGTATTTGCTTCGAGTTTGATTGGTTCATTGAATTGTCTGTGTCCTTGTGTTATTGGCCAGAGCGATTACTTTGGTTTTGGTTTTACGAAACTCAACCGAAAAACACCTTTGTTGAAAACTATGTTAAGCCGGGATGACTTTCCTATATTTAGTGAGTTATTTATTCCGGAAAATGACACTCCATCTCTTCTTTACACTGATTATAACATTTTATTTGTAATATATGTTTCGTTATTTCAGTGGTAGGCCATTGAAACTAGCTATAACTTGAACCTCTTGTGATTTGAATCTTTTGTCTTTTTACGCGTTTTCAATAAACCTAGTAGATACCAGACTACCAACCAATACAGTAACGAAACAATAACTGGAAAAACCTGGCATCTAGGTTCATTTCTCGTGCATGGTTACATGAAGTCAGCCGAGAGTTGAATCTCAAGAGGTTAAGGACGAAACTAGTTTTGTAGTCACATGTATTACGTGAATATCTGTTGAAAGGTACTGCAACTGAGGCGTTTTCTGATTGATATAATATGTGAATAGACTGAACGTCTTTAAAAAAAAAAAAGAACTGAGAGAGTGACTCGTTGGAACTGACCGGATATCCTTTGTTTAGTTTGTTCTCTTCTGTTGTGTGCTTTGTTTTCGTGTTGGCACGTTATTATTCCAGTTTTACTGATCCGTAATAAGCCTGACTGAAACATACACCATTTTGATAACTAATTCCCGGTCATTTGTTCCTCTTGAAATCGAACATTTCTCAATTTCTTTTGAAGCTTTATAGGGTTATCAGGACTCAGCTGTAACTGATTGTAGCTAACAGTAATGACTATTATTATGTTTTTTAGATATTACTTTGAACGTAACTACCATGCCAGCTTTGGCTGTCTCTTTGTTGCTCTGTTATATGTAATCTTGGTCATAAATATCCCTACTAGTAAAACCAATTACCCTAAAGGTTTCTAATTGGGAACACCTTACTAACATGCTTCCACTAAAAGCATCATATGGTTGGACGTACAATACACTTACATAAAACGCTTCTGGCATTTTTAAAGCATTAATTAAAGCTGCTTGAATAAATATTTGGTCAAGGTGTTAACTTACAGTTTAGAAAGTTGTTTGCTCTGGTCAGTTTTACTGACTGATTAAACTGACCGATTAAACTACAAATCATGCAATCAATTCTTGCTAACGCCTACGGCCGTTCAAAGGGGAGTAAAATTTACAGAACTCCCCTCGGTATTCGTTTCTATCTCATCCGAGCTTTTTGTTTTCTTTTCTTTAATTTTCTTTCATATAAGTCACTTACATTACTTACAATGCACAATGAATTACTTACATTACTCACAATACAGGTCTCCTACCCTAATATCACAATACTCTACTTACAGAACAATACTTACATTACTTACAATAAGGGAGCTAAACAAACAACCCAAAACAATTCAAATGGCATACTAAAATTAACTAATAGTGCAAAATTACTGAACAAAACTTGAAAACAAATATATCACGAGAATGAAGAATTACGCTGTACTCGTAAGGGACCGTTCATTTTTTATGAGGGAGGGGGGGCTGGTGGGATTTGGGAAGCACCATTTAAAAATCGCATGACCCCCCCCCCTCAGCTTACCAATTTTTTCACGTGCCCCCCCCCCTTATAGCTGTCATTTTTTGGGATGACCCCCCCCAAAAAAAAAAATTGAACAAACAATATTTAGATTTCAACTTTTTAATATTTCTCTATTATCCCCCTACTTCACGTTTTGTGCTCACTGTGAAGACAATATTTACAATCCCTATACTACAGAGAGCTGTTGTTTGAAAAACAAATCAAAAGAAAGAGAAGTCAATTTCGGATCTCCTAGTTATGGCTCGCCCTGAGCGTGTGGCATTTGGCCTCTCATTGGCATCTCCCTCATCTGAATTGATGAATGCCCACAGTTTTAATGTAAAACAGATCAAATGTATAAAAGCTAAGTTGACGAAGGTCACGCAGGACATGGAAGCACTAGAAAATAATAGCAATTATAACAGCATATTCAAGGGCATACTCAAACATGCACAGCACATCAACAAAAGGAGAAGGAAAAAAGAAAACCGCAGAAAGTCAAATGAAAGAAAGAGGAACGGACTGAAAACAACGTCCAACGAGTTTATGGAATCTGTGTTGGAAACCCGCTAGGAAATGATCTTCCACAATGCCTTGTGTACCCTCCTAGAACGGCCATCCCGGAAGAGTGTATTAAAGTTGAGGATGTTACCACGTCGTTGTTTAGAAGAGATGGGCCATACATCGCACAGCTCTTGGAAGGGAATTATTTCACCAATGCTGCAAGAAGCAGAATCACCACCAACCTTGAGCAAGAAGTCAGAGATTATGTTTACACCTTCATGTACCCTGAAGAGTACACTCTGACGGAAAGCATTGCTGCTTCGTGCAGCATCGGTGAAAGAGACTCCCATAGCAGCACAAGCGGCGACGAAGAACTCGATGTTAGCGAAGATGAAGATGAGTGCCAGTGAAAGTTGCATTCGAAAATAACAGTGTTAAATACTTCTTTTCAGTAGCTACAAATGCTTTTTTGTCGCCAAACGTTTTTTTAAAGCAGAAGGAAAGTTTGTAATAAATTTGTATCCTCCCTTCTATGTTTATTCTATAGCAATTTTTTTGATATTCAAACATTATGCCATTTTAAAGTTGTACTAAAATATTTCACGTGACCCCCCCTTTTTCCCTTATTTTTTTGGGATGGCCCCCCTGGAAAGCCATTTTTTTTTCGCATGGCTCCCCCCCCAAATCCCACCAGCCCCCCCTACTTGATAAAAAATGAACAGTCCCTAATAAGAAGAATTCTTGGCAAACTCACAAGTCAAATCATATGGTTGCCATGGCAAAAAAAGAATCGAGGTAACAAACTAAAATAAATATCAATATAAGTAACTAATCAATACACTCGAGGAACAATAAGAATAGCAGAAGCAGAAATATTTGCATATTAAAAACATGCAAACTAATAGAGATAAAGCTTTTTGCTGCTAACATTATCATTTAGGGAAGGTTTCAAATCCCTTATTAGCAGAGTCTCCTTTATCTTTCAATGGGTAAGAAAGAATCATCCAAACGCAGTCGATATGTTTTACAAATGTCCAGATTTCTATAGTTACGGGGCCGAAGAAGGCTCTTTTGTAAGCCAAAACAGATATATATATTAAAAAGCTACTGAAACACAGTCAGCTACCATAAACACATCGGGCTCTCAAAGCATCGATAAAAGTGTCCTAAATAAATGTTATCAGTTATCCAAAAGTAAATAAACCACAAAAACCAAACTTCTTTCCAAAGCTATATATTAGCATCTTTTGATGTTTCCTTTACCTTTAACATTCGATTGCCGGTTCAATTAGCAATGAACAGGGCTTGGAACTTTTCGTAAAAGAACATATTTCGTTTCCAGGTGGTTTATTAACCCTTTCGCGATAAGTGCCTAAAAAGATCCCTTGTCAATTGTTTACCCCATATCAAGATTTGATTATGATAAACACCCTTAATGCATTCAATCCCTCAAAAAACGAGCCCAGAACAATAAAAATAGGAAAATCCTCTCCCACAAGCAAACCGACATACTAAAAGACTATCAGGGAATATGTCCCGTCATAATTAGCTATATCGATGGCTGGAGTAAATTGTGAATAAATGAAATGCCGTGTTGTTCAAATATAAATAAAAGTCGCTTGAGTAAATGCCAAATGAAAACAGTGCCAAAATGAACAAATACGTATACCAAATAGATCCCAAACATATCGTAAAATTCGTGCCAACAGATCCGTTGCGTCACAGTCCCTTGCACGAAGCAATCCGACTGAATGCTTTTTGTTGCAAGTATTTGCCCGTTGGACTAACTTAGTTGATATTAATGAAGTGCATGAAACTTCTGCATAAAAAAAATAGCGCGAGTAATACGACGTTTTTATCTTCTCCCTAGACAAAACAGTTCCGCCATTTTCCGCCTATTTGTCTAGGACTAGGACTAGCTAAATACGGTCAGGGACAATGAGTCTTACTAAGATTAAGAACAGGGGAGTAAGAAAAAGGGTTTCACCTAAAGTGCTTATTCTAAAAATCCACCGGCCTGATCTTCATTTCAGCGCTCTTAATGGAGCGAATGCCACCCCATTTCATGGTTCCACCATCCCCTCCGATCGCATAGACACCATTCAGGTTGCTCTTTCTACACTCATAGAACCACCAGGCTCCTCTTATTACATCGACTGTAGCACAGTTTACATAGGCTACGTCGTTATCCTGATCTTTTGTAGTGAATTTATGGCCATCATGATCAGCCAGAGAATTTCCAGCGGTTCCTAAACCGAGCATTACAGAAACAAAAATAAGATTAAGTATTCCCATGTCGCAAAGATGATTTGCGCTTATAAGCGCATATTTGCGCTTATATGAGCTTTTAAAGTTACGGCGATTAGTATCATAACGTTTTAGAAACTTTTATGATTACAAAATGTGACAAACGTTACTACTACAAAGATAAGATAGTGCTAATAGGCCATTTCCGAGTTGCCGCGTGCCTCGGTGTCAAAACGAGTCTTCGTGCGAAACCATTCATATGAAAATGTGTTCCGCCTACATGTTCATTTTCATGCAAATCAAACTCATTTTCATAAGAAAGGTTTTACACGAAGACTCGTTTTGAAACAGAGGCACAAGGAAACTCGGAAATGACCTATTGATAATAATTCAAAATATAATTAACTTTAAAAGCAATGTTTTTGTAACAGCTCGACAGAGGCATAGTCAGCGCTCATTTAAGCACATTAAGAATTTCACTTGCGTCTAGTTAGTGTCGACGTTCTTTGAGTGAGAAACAAAGTTCCATGATCATCTACTTGATCCTTAGTTACTGAGAATGGAACTGATATATTTTGTTGCGTCCATCCTGGGACATCGTGGCTCTGTCTTAATATTGAATTTATAGTTATGATTATTCTTTTAGATGGTCCTCTGATTGCCAGAAAATGCATTACCTGGAGATCTCAAGAAAGTAAAGTTATGATGTATCCTCTAGATATTTTTAGTTCATGGCTTTTCGAGCTAGGCGCTGTCTCTTGTTTGCATTTTCGTAGAACAGTTAAGAAATGATTTTACGGAGGATTTTACGGTATGTTGATTTTTTTTTAACTTAGGTTTACTTTCTCCGGTAAAATAGTTACATGTGATGATAATGATAGTGATAATATCTTTATTCATTTGATAAAAAAAAAAAACATATCAAATGTTACAAAGTAAAATTAGCTGGAATATTTAATAGGCACTTACAATATCAAAAATTGACAAAAAGTGCTAAATTAAAATCATTAAATAGACAAGAAATTGAAAAGTCTACGTTGCTAATTTTTATCTAAAACTAAGTCTTTTTTAAAAAAAGGCATTTTTAAAACGTTCAGAATATCTTTTCGGAATTTGAAAAGTGACTGTATTTGAAGAAGAGTCTTGGAGAGGACAAGAATACTGGTTTTAAAAGAGACGAACAAATACTGAGTACCTTCGCTCGTTAAGCTGTTCGCATCCCCACGCCCCCTCCCAGCTTAATAATACACCTCTCGGAAAATAAAATAGACTCAGGCTACCAAAAGCTGTGATAACCAGCAAAAGGAAACTTATGGAGTTTACTAGCTTAAATTCTGCCTTCCCCCTCTTGACCTTCCTTCATCCCCGAAATTGAAATCTTGGCTTTGTCCATAACCTGACTTTGCTCAGACACAAATTTCCACTCATGCGTGCCACTAAAATGATAATCATTTAGTTGCTTGCTTCATACACCGCCCCATTTAGTTAGTAATTATAAATACTATGACAAACTTCAGTTTGGTCCTACCAAGAAAAACATTTTCCACAACTTAGTACGAGATGAAAGAAATCAAGGAGCTTATTGGGTCTGTTGGTACTTAATGTCAACAGAATTCGATCTAACTGAGATCATAGTTATCAAAGAATGTAAAAATTCAAACCTGAGTAGCTTCCCACGCTCAGTTTGTATTTCTCTCCCTCACTCGCCACTTTAAAGAAATCGTATTCGGCGTAATAGGTGTTCCCTGCGAAGTCTTCCAGATCAACGCGAAGCTTGTAACTTCCACTGCTAGTCAGACGATGTATGTTGTCAAGCCCGAGCCAAAATTCACCAGTCGGAGATCCAAAGCCACGTTTGTACTGGTTCCAGCCTCGGTAGAAATCCACCGAACCGTCCAGTCTCTTCTGGAATACTAACCACCCTCCTCCGGCTGTTGTTTGGTCACAGAACACTTTAATGATCCCTGTACCATCTGGGTTGATCGTATAAACACCGTTTGTCTTTTCTCCAGATTTGTAACTGTCAGCACAGCCTTTGGAAACTGTGGATCAAAATATGTCAAGGTTCATCGTCGTAAGCTTTACTGTGGTGATGATTTTGGAAAATCCTCTTATCAGTATTTTATGTAATCATATCTGAAACATGACAACCTTATAGAGGTTTGAAAAAAATTTCTTTGTTAATTTGCCTAGTCTACACTTGACATTATTTAAGGTAGGTGGAGGGGGTAAGTCTGGTTGAATTTCTACCCAAGTGGATAAACGTTCCATGTATGCGAAGAAAAAATAAAATATAATATAAATCAATAATAACAAAATGCAATGAAATGAAATTTACTGATAACAGAAGCCATAATCGGGGCTCTTGGTCTGGATTTATAAAAACAGTATTAAAGACTGAATCAAGCGATTTTTATTTATTTATTTTATTTTATTTATTTATTTTATTATTTTTTGTTTTGCTTTCGCTATGGCAGCAGCTTGTAAATCTTACCTAGCATGGAATGTAGAGAATTTCTTACTGCATATTTCATTTATTTATCTATTTTTTAAATCATTTATCGCAAATCAAATCTGTGGCCGGCTATGTTTTTGCGAATCCAGACAGATATAAAATGTATTCAGAGTGAAGTAATGAAACAAACCAACGTATTTTATAGCAGTGAGGTAAGGTACGGTAAGGTAAGGTAACTTTATATGGAGATGGCTGGACTTTTTCTTCTTTATGAAGAGCATGTTATAACCTTATAACCCCGGGGGAGGGGGGGGGGGTGCTTTATGACCTGTCCCTTAAATCAAAACCCTGTTTCAGACCTGCGTTATGGTTGGTTCCTTAGTTCAGACCAATGTTAAGTTACCATAAACATAATTTGTGAAGGGCTTTTGATGTTTTCTTTTCGATAATGATGAAAAAGTGGCTTCTTCTTACAAACGTACCCATATGAAGGCTAGAGTTCAAAAACCATACCCTGTTTATGACCAAAATCAGCTAAAATCGATACCCTATTTATGACCAAAACGGCTGAAAAACCCTACCCTTTGGGGCCGCACATACCTATATAACCCATATAAGGGAGTACTCCTCCCGGGGTTATAACATCTCGTATCATGTGACTCTGTCATCGTGCAAGTGTTATCGTCGTCTTACCTGTTTGGCAAATACTTCCTGTGTATCCTTTTGTACAAAGGCACACAAAACTGTTTTTCTCATAAATTGAAACGCAAGTTCCACCGTTCTGGCACGGTCCACTCATACATGGAGACTAAGAAATAAACTGAAATTTAGTAACTGAAGGTAAGCTACGCTAAACTAAGCTAAGAAAAACCCAATAGAGACCATCAGGTGATGAATGGCCATTCTACGTCTTGTATATCTCGCTAATCAACACAGAAGTTCAAAGGCAGAGAAAAAAGGTTGAAAGCTTTCCCGCTGGGAATTCACATCGCTCGATGATGAAAAACCTCCCAACCCAGTCAGTAGGACCAGAAATTAGTAAACCATAACGCAAGAAAGCATCTCTTCCAGAATCTTTGGTATTGTATAATATTTCACCCACTGAAATTGTGCTAATGACTGGACACAAAAAAATAAATTAATTCGCTAAATAACTATTCGGCTGTTTCAGAGAAAACTGTCAACAACACATCTCGGCCGATTTATCAGGATCCCAGGGACAGGAACCTTTTGGTGGTGTAATGACTGATTCCGTCTTCACCGAAAATAAGAATGGATGAAATTACGGCAACATCGACAGTTCAGCCCAGCACAAGTACAGTAACCTAGCCTATTTTTACTAGCGCCAAGAGGGACAAGTGAATGTTTTCACAGCTGCTCGGTTCAGAAAGGCCCCGAGTTTGAACAAAAAGAGTTTAAAAGACAGCGAATTATTTTCAGTGACAGCGACGAAAGATCGAAAAGATCGAAAAGATCGAACTCACCCAGTTCAATTCCGATCATAGATTTTGGTTGTGTTTACACGTACTGAACGAAATTAGTTCGCTAAAGTCAAGTATTCCGTTATATTTAATTTTTACCCGTTTCTGTAACAGGCGGCGCTAGTTCGCAAAACATGTCCTCGATATATTTATTTTTCACCGCCGTCCTGTTATATCTTCTATATATTTTCGTTTTACCTCGTTTAACAAGCAATTTTTTGGGGAAAAGAGAGTGCTCAGTTTTTATCAGAGAGATCTTCCTGTGTGAATGTGTTTTGCTTCATGAAAAATAAATGAGACCTGCTTGCTATGTTTTGTTGTGCGCGCTTCAAGATCGAACCTTCTCAGTTCGTCTTTAGTTTCAACTTTGTGCTTGTGTTTACTCGTAATCGTCGGTTGAGCGAAGTTAGGCCTGTCGCAGTCAACTATACCGTTATATTTATCTTTTATTTCTTTTAACAGTCTGCGCTCGTTTGTAAAATATTGTCTTAACTACTCGAAAATAAACTTTTATGTCTTTGAGCCTCCCTGTCATAAGTTTGAAGCGACGAGATCTTCGTGTGCCGAGTTTTCTTGCTTGATGAATAATAGATGAGAGAGGGAGATAAGCGGCTATAAGGTTTTTGGTGAACGAGCTCCAAGGTCTAACCCACCCAGTTCGATTCTAGTCTTGAAATTGTGATTGAGTGTGTTTACCTCTAATTGTCGGTTGAACGAAATTAGGGCTCTCAAAGTCAACTGTACTTTTTTCCCCGCCTTTAACTGCCAATTTTTGTAGAACAAAATGTGCACGAGCACGTAATTTTTCCGGAGACTTTGAAGCAGACTTCCAGGCCAAACCTTGAATTCCCAAATCAAAGGGTGGTGAATGGCCCTTCAAAAACCATGTGTCTCGCAAAATGTTCGTCGAATTTTACTGGACTTCCAGTTTAGTTTTTCAAAACACTTTAAAGTCCGGTTTAATTTCGCAATTTAGAAAGTAACAAATGTCTCGGGAGCGTCATTCTCGCCTTCTCGCAAAGTCCCGCAGTTACCACCCACCACCCCTTTGTGGGAATTTCAAGTTCTAACCTACTCAGTCTGAGTCTAAAGTTTGTGCTTGTGTTTACTCGTAGGTGTCAGTTGAAAGCAATTTTCACAGGCAATTTTTGTAGGAAAAAATGAGTCGCAGGTTGCGCCGGAAAATTTGACCAGACGAGATCTTCCGCTTTGTGGATGTTTTTTGCGGCATAAAATATAAACATGAATGAGGCAATGAGTTAAACAGCTTATTAGGTTCTGTTGCGCGAGTTTCAAGATCGAACCTACTCAGCTCAAGTCTTTAGTTTCAACTTTGTGGCTGTGTTTGCTCGTAATTGTCGGTTGAGCGAAGTTAGGCCTCTCAAGTCAACTATACCGTTATATTTACCTTGTGTTTCTTTTAACAGGCTGCGCTCGTTTGCAAAAAATATTGTTTTTACTACTCGAAAATAAACTTTTATGTCTCCGCGCCTCCCTGTCATATCTTCTATGTATGTGCAAATGACTGTGTATTTTTTTTCCCGCAAAGTTTAAAGCGACGAGATCTTCGTGTGCCGATTTTTCTTGCTTGATGAATAACAGATGAGAGAGGGAGATAAGCGGCTATGAGGTTTTTGTTGAACGAGCTCCAAGGTCTAACCCACCCAGTTCGATTCTAGTCTTGAAATTGTGATTGAGTGTGTTTACCTCTAATTGTCGGTTGAACGAAATTAGGGCTCTCAAAGTCAACTGTACTTTTTTCCCCGCCTTTAACTGCCAATTTTTGTAGAACAAAATGTGCACGAGCACGTAATTTTTCCGGAGACTTTGAAGCAAACTTCCACGCCAAACCTTGAATTTCCATATCAAACGGTGGTGAATGGTCCTTCAAAAACCACGTGTCTCGCAAAATTTTCGTCGAATTTTACTGGACTTCCAGTTTAGTTTTTCAAAACACTTTGAAGTCCGGTTTAATTTCGCAATTTAGAAAGTAACAAATGTCTTGGGCGCGCTATTCTCGCCTTCTCGCAAAGTCCCGCAGTTACCATCCACCACTTCTTTGTGCGAGCTTCAAGTTCTAATCTACTCATTCTGAGGCTTGAGTTTGTGTTTACTTGTAATTGTCGGTTGAAAACAATTTTGACAGGCAATTTTTGTAGGAAAAAATGAGTCGCAGTTTGTGCCAGAAAATTTGACCAGAGGAGATCTTCCGCTTTGTGGACTGTCTTTTGCAGCAAAAAATATAAACATAAACGAGGCAATGAGTTAAAAAGCTTATTAGGTTCTGTTGCGCGAGTTTCAAGGTCGAACCTATTTAATTCAAGAGCTAAGCTTACACTTGAGTCTACCTGTAACTGTCAACTGAACAAAATTAGGCCTCTCAATTCATATATCCGATTCCGTTTACATTGATGAAATCTATATTGAAATTGTACATTGTTGCAGAAAACGTTTCTAGCTCTTGAAGATAGTAGTTTACTATTAAAACAGTCTTATCAAAATGCGTTTCAAAGAGTTTGTCGGTTAAGTACTTACCGCAATACTAAAGTGATGGAAAAGTTGGCTGCTGATGAACTTGTCCGAGTTGTTGTACTTGTCAGATGGAAGTAGTTCACACAAGATTCTTCCGTTGATGTCATAAAATGCAGCCAGGTTGAAGGAGAAACATGACGGTATGTTAACACATGCAACGCCACATTCTTTTCCATTGAGGGCGTAATCAGTACCAAGACTTTTAATGTTTAAGTACGAGAACTGGTGGGCCTTGAAGTTGGCAAAAGCGACGCCATTGTGAACTCCTCGGCTGATACTTTGAGCGCGTGCATCAATGACGTTAGGTGAACCTGTGTTGATTTCATCCGCAAAAACATGATTACGAAGTCTCCCAAAGGTTTTCACTAAGCTCCGAATCGGCTAAGAATAAGCATTTTTGTGAAAGAAAGTATATAAATGGGGCGGTACCTTTTGAAGTTGGTATGGTGCTGAACGATATCGTCAAAGCCAAAACCATGGTAGAACATTGAAAAAGATCCATCCGAAACAGGGATCAGGACCGCCAAGTTCCGCGGCTTACTACTTATAAATGATGACGAATGATGCGCCACTCCAAGCTGTTTACAAGGAATATGGATATTTTTATTTCGGAACGTCTGTTTTTGCGGAATTGAGAAGTATCACTTTCAATGTAAATGTTTTTAAAAGGCCTTAGGGCGCGATATTCTCATTATCCGTAAAGGACAGTAGGAGATCGCGGGGAGATCACCATTGCGTAATAAAGAGCCAATTTTTAGCCAAACAGGCTCCCTCGGGGCGATCAATATGACCCCCACTGATGTGTATGCTTCCCGCTGAGCCCACCATGTTAGTATTTTGGTGTCTCGGGATCATTTTTTAAGTCGCAAAATGTAGACTTACGTTCGTTGGGAAGGAACGTCTGAGAGACAAAAAAATGTCTGCGAAGGAGGCTGCTTTGAATAACAGTAATTAACGCTTTTGTTAGGAAAACAAAATCATCAGCTACCATTGAAATTGATAAGGGCTGAGAATGAGACCGTTAGTATTATTATTTTCTCTATGATAGCACAATCTAAATCATTTTCCTTTGCTCTATACTAAGTATACTACATACTCTCTGAACGAGATGAATGTATTATTTCGATGCTATTGGCTTTTGATAGGGCGCTATCGACCGCGTTGCCAGGAGGAATGAATAAATATATTCCAAAACATAAAAAAAGTTGTTATTTTCTGTAACCTTACTGATGATCATGGAGGGGAAACGAAGTAAAATCTGTTTTTCAGTGGACATTTTTCGTCAGAGAAATGTTTCCTAGTTGCAAAGTCTGCTTTGAGCGAATATAAGCGTGCGTGTTCCGTTTCGTGGCAACAAATAATGTATTTTGTTTATACATGTAATTTGAACACAAAACCACCTGGTTAGTTGGCTTCATTAGTTGTTTCATTAGCCTGTAGTGAATGTTGCCGCTCGAATCGCATTATCTTCAGTGCATTAAACGAAATTATTTATTAATTACATGTTTTACCAATACGTTTTAGCCATATCTTCCTCGAATCGAATCCAGCGTTGTCTTGTAGCTTCCATAGGGACCCCTGACACGAAATAATAGATTCCAACCCATTCTCTTGCGGCCATATTGGTGGAGAATATTGGTTTTCTGTAAAACACTGATTTTTTTTTTCATCAGAATTATCATATCCAACGTATTCTTCCCTCGTGTCCGGGTGATATGGAAAAGACTTCTCCGCAAAGTTAGAAGATGGCGAGGCGCAGAGAGGAATACCGGTGGTCTTAAGCATATACGGTTTCAAAGTGCGATAATCACGATCGCTTCTGCAGTAGCCTCCTACACAGACGCTCGTCACGCTCCTCACGCAAGTTTTGTTTCAAACCTCACTGACTGTTGCTAGGATTAGCAATGTAGAAAGCCCTCATGTGTAAATACTATGTAAAAAATTATTTGCACATAATGCTCTCGACATTGCTGATCCTGGCAGTTGCAGGACGCTTGTCACACAAAAACCTGGTTTGAACTCTTAATATTTCTTCGTCCCTCACTCGTGGAAACATTTCATCTTTATTATTTATTCACCGAGCTGCAAATTTACCATCTTTCATCATCATTCGATGTATTTACTTCTTAAAAAACCGTTTAAAATTTATTTCTTCCTTTTTATTGGCCGAGAGTCCAACACGTGACCTGCCTACAAATTGTCGTCTGCTCATGCGTAGCAACGTCTAAATGTCTTTTGCTGCAAGTAATATTCTGCTCATGCGTAATTGTAACCATGCTCTTGTGTGAAAGATGGGAGAGAGTGATTTAATGTGAAAATTTAATGTGAAAAAAAAGGGACTTGATGATTAAATGCTAAAACAATTATTGAACTCGAACATACTTTTCGCGGTAGACCGCATGACCTAAAAACAATTGACCATGGCAAGTATACTGGGCAAGCATGTCTACTGAACAATCAAGTCTGTCTTGGGATATTTCACGGGAGGTCCCCCAAACATTGTATCACTTGTATAACTTCCACTGCACAAAACTTTAAAAAATGGAGATAACTTTTGTTAACAGGCCTAGTTTTGATTGGTTCTATTTGTGAAAGTAATTGAAAGTTGCAGCAGTTACAAGATGACTGCGAAAAATTCACTTCAAATGAAGTTAAAATCCTGCGGAAAATAGTAGATACATGTATTCCAAGCATTGCAAGCGACTGCTTTCAATGAACTTTATTTAGTTTAACAATCTGAAACGTGTACATGAGTTTTTTCATTAGCATATATTAAACAATTAGATTGTGGGCTCCAGATTTCTATCGCGTGACAGTTGACGAGGGCGCAGCCCGAGTCAACTATAGCGTGATAGAAATCGAGAGCGAATAATCTAATTGTTTTAGTATAAATCTACTAGTCGTTCAAAACTTAATTTAAATCCTCTTCACAGATACTTCGAAAACGCCAAGAAGCGGCCGTCATTTTGTTAACAAGGGCACACTGCTACGCTACTCCCTATCTATCAGGGAAAAGATAGTGAGTAGCGAAGCCAATCAGAGAACGGCATTCGTGATAGAACGCTAGTAGATTTATAGTAATAACAGATATACGGCACTCATGTCTGTATGGAACAACTCTCTAAACTATCGAGTTTACAGTTTGTACTTTTAATTTAATCAATCGAATCATGTGTTTATCCGCCCTCAAGTAGCATACAGCTCACAAAGTTTTCCATGCAAATCTCTATAGGTAGACTGGAAAAATTTAAATGAAGAGAAGTTATTCTTCACCGTATTTCTTATATGTTTAACAGGGACGTCAAGTTAATCCGTTTAAACCGAACCATGATTAAGTGGCATGTTTTGATTTCCCAACAGAAACACCTTACCCGATCCTTTCCGAGTTAACATCATACGTTCCATCCAGACTGCTGGCACATTTAAACAACAAAACCGTATTTACACCGACAGGTCGTAACTATATCACGCATTCAGGAAGAATGCCTTTACTAACGCAGAGGGTTTTTTTGTCTAAAATCCTAAGGTAATTCAGATTAATTTGCTTAGAATTCGCCTTGCTATGCTTGCTGCTAGGATTAAAAGCCTAGCGCTTCATTCTCAAACCGGCTCCTAGTTAAGACTCGCTCGCACGTACAGTCATGTTTTCTCGAGTTTCATGCCGTCGGCATGTGCTTGCCGCGAGTGCAATATTGGCTCAGTGGATTGTCTGTTTCCTTTTTGATTGCATGGTCAGGGTGACTACCTTGGTTCTCGTTTTACGACAGTTAGTTAAAAGCTTCTCTATGTGTTAAATATTAATATTATTTTGTTGGATAAGTCATTACTGAACGTTGTATTTTACGTAATTTCATTTAGCACTCCGCTAAGATGATACTGGGCCTCTGTGTAGCGTGATAACGCACAAGTTATTTGCACAGTTTGAAAATTGTAGTTAGATTGAAAGAAAACGGAAAAAAATGACTGCTTGAAAATTAGTTTGTTGCTGCTCGAATCTATAAGGGAAATAATAACTTCATGGGATGCAAAAATGTCAGGGAATACTGAGATTAGGTGGGATAAAAGTAGGTTTCATTCTTATTTTGTTAACTTGAATGTTTAAGTTTATTTGTTGCTACTTGAAATCTATTTTTGAACAAATTAATTAACAATAATTTGAATGCTTTTCTTTTGACTCCTGGTGCCTTTTCACGGAAAGCTTGGCAAAAGCACTATCATGCTACTCGGGCCCTTAAATGAACTCTAATGCTGCAGTAAATATAACTGAACACACATGTAGAGTTCTATGTCTAACTTAGTTAGACTAATCCCACTAAAACATTTCATTATCTTTCACAATGATAATTATTGTATTGTATAATCCAACTTGTATAATTCAACTTGTATGCACTTTGCTTTACACTGCAAATGCGAAAAGTTAAAAAGGGTTATTGATATTCATTACTTATTAATTAACATATACGAAATTAAATAACAAAGGTACTGGACGTATATCTATAAGTGACTGTTGTCTGTTTATATACCTTATACCATGTTAGCACTACAGCTTAAATATATTTAAAAATTAAATTATGTAAGCATAGTTAATAGAGGGAAATGGTTATGAAACCTGACAAAGTTCTTTGTTGTATGTTTTTGTTCGCTTTTGTGGCCTTGACCTTGCACAAAACACAATAGTTGTTTACTCTGCACTGAGGAACTGACCAATAGAAACGTGTTAGTTTCGTAATTCATGCATATAATGTATGCACGCAAAACAAAAGATTGTGCACGGTCGTGGACCTTCCAACATGAACCTTGGCATCTTTATCTGCTCCTTTGATGTTTGCTGGGCTTCATTACAAGTCCCCTCCATTAACTATGATGTAAGCGAGTTACTACATTTTATGAAGTAACGAATATAAAAACTAAGGATTAATTTACGAGAAAATGTCTTTATTAGATTAAAGAAAATCCTGAATTGAAGAATTATGCAAAATTTAAAGCAAATCGATGTGAAGAAAAGTGAAATTTTCCTCTGAAAACACCGAAGAGAGTTTGAGAAGACGATTGGCTAAAGGAGATTTAAAAACTGAATTTTTTCTTGGCTCGTTTACCTATACAAAGAAACTTGTTTTTTTCGATAGCGTGATGAAACAGGCAAAATTTCTGCAAGAGAATTTTTTGTGTGTGCACGTGATTTACCAGCTCAGCAAGCTGCAACGGGAATCAGCAGCCTTGGAACTTCCAGAGATGAGATAATTTCTTCTGTAAAATCCGCCGTGTTGTAGCTAGAGAGTTTCACCACCGTCATTTGATATCATATCAGCCGGCATTTTCAGCCGTGCAGGGAATTGATTCTCTCTTCTCTACCTGCCCTGTACAGGTGCCTGACGCTATCGCATTCATTGGTACTACGGCAGCTAAAACTTTGTCACGTCTAGTGTACATCACCCTCACTTTGTCATAAATTATAGGAAATCATATCTCGCTCCGGGGGGCGGTAAGATGAGAGGCCCTGAGAACGAGGTTGGGCTGAATATTGATAAAAGTATCAAATTGTCAGAGGGTTTTTTCTAATCACACTACATTTCCGTCTCTATCAACGAAAACAAAAAGGTTTCTCAAATCCGACAGGACTATGCGCTCGGGCGGCGACCGAAATCTTCCTGCTTTGATTCAATGGCGTTACCTTTTTACAAAAAGTATTTCAAAACATTTTCTTAGCAGCTCAGTGAACATTTTTCTGCGGCGAAAATGTTTTCTTTGCTAATTTGTACAGGACTTAGAGGTTATCAGTCGTCGTAAGAACTGGAGGGAAATGAAATGGCAAAGATCAAAAGTCACACTCATCCTGGACTAGCTTAGTAGTGCTTTGAACAGCCAGGCTTTGATTAAGTTTTGCTGTAAGTAATAATGTCAGGCAGTATCCACTAATATTCAGCTGAAACACAAATCTCAAAAGCCATGGCCGGATTAGTCAATACCACAATAACGTATGCTACATCCCCATCCCCCTGGGTCAGTCAACTTGTGGATAAAGTAGGAAGTGCAGTTTTTAACTTAGATAGAGATAGATAATCTTTATTTATCCACGGTACAAAATTGGTCAGCTTTAAAAATACCTATAAAAATACCTAGTACTGATATAATGAAAAATATTTAAATAAAAAGCTGCTTTCCACGAATGCCGTGCCTTACAGTTCTTCTTTGAGTAGTCGTTTGAATTGCCCAAGGGACTCTGCTTTCTTTAAGTTACAAGGAAGACTGAAAACTAATAGTCTGTGCAAGGTAATGGAACATTGAGTTTATGAGTTGATATAGACTGACGATTGGCAACATATTCCAAACTCATTAATGTAGACTTTTCTTGTGACTGTACCCTCAGCCACTGTAGGATGATCTTCACTTAACCAGGCAGGGAAGTTTGCACCACATCTGCCCATCGGTGGACATGTGGTCACCATTTTTGTACCTGCAGCTCTTTCAAAACGATACCAGCCATTCAGGGTTCTGTCACATTTGGAGTTTACTGTTACGTAGTCATATTTTCTTTCTGCATCTGTCAGAGTTTGGTAGTTCTTACATATGTCAGCTAAAAAATAAGCAAATAAATACGTAAATAACTCTCCCCTCCGTGGAAGCCTCTTTCGTGCTGTGCTGTGGGTTGTTGCTTGTAGTCTTAATAATGGTAATAGGACTGAGTGGAGACCAATTCGGTCTGTAATCATACGAGTGATTAACAAAATCGGACGACCGCGAAGCGGGAGTCCGATTTGTTAATCACGAGTATGATTACAGACTGAATTGGACGACACGATGTCCTGTTACCAATTAATCAAAACTATGACAAAATTCGAGAAACGAACAAACCATCGATTGAGCGCTGAACGATTAAACGTCGTTATGAATGCTCAAAAACACAGCAGTTTACTCAACAAAGTGCACTGCAACAGCGCGCGCAAAATGACACGTACTGTCCAATTACAAGCATGACGCGTACACTGTCCAATTAATGCTCAAATCGGGCTGCTGATAGCCAATCACATTGGAGAGTTTTGTTATAGTTTTGATTAACTTGGTAACTTCATGCATGCCGTTCCATTTCATTTAACAATTATTCACCGAAGTGGGGGTGAATAGTACTTGCTAATCACCTAGGAGTTAACCAATCAGAGCGCGCGAAAAGCACTATTCACTTGTGTGGTGTATACTAAAAACAATTATTGGATGAGGATTTTGTGATATCCAGAAAAATCAAGGTCGAGGTGGGGGTGATCAGCCGAAGCCGAAGGCTGAGGCTGATAATCCCTGACATGATGTGATTACCCGTGACCCAGAGTGTCCTTCACATGATTATTGTATAATGTGCAGCCAGATGACGTCGGAAGAGGAGGCGGGAGAGTGGAAGTTTATTGGAGGAAGCGGAAGCACTAAACCGAGGTAAAACCTCGGACGTCTATTTACCTTGGTTAGGCATGTCACAAGGAGCCATCCCTACCTCGTCAAGTTTAATTGAATCGAACCAGTAATAACCGCTGACTGCATTTTCTTCTTCACTCACCCTGATCTCGGCGCACGACTCAGCTGGCAACTCGGGAACGGATCCAAGGGGAACTAAAAATATAGAAAAGACAAATAACACTGCTCTTTCAGGGCTTTTGTGTCATAATTGTCTCGCTCGCTGCGAGCATTGTTCTCAGTCCTCAGAATATAGAGAGATTTCGGGTACCTTTGTGTAAGAGACGAATACTTTTATTATAAAAAAAGATAGAGATAAACACTCAAAGAAGAACAATACCTCTTCCATCTAATCGTTTAATATAGAACCGATCGCTGTCCGGAACAAAATCTTCAGGTCTGGCTTCTTTGGTGCGGTTGTTCAACTCACATATGCCTTGGCTGATGACGTAGTTAAAGCTTTGACATCTGACGTCATGGTTACACTTCTCTACACACTTCAACCAGTTTGCAGTTTTCTTGACCATGAAGATATGCCCTTTTAACATCATGCCGCGGATGGAATATTCGCTTCTACACTGCTGAGTGTCCAGTTCACAAGACATCTGACACATCACAAGCAGCGTGAAGACCAGACTCATACTTACAGAGTAAGAAAGCCACCGGCTAGGTTCTGAAGCTGTGAAATTTATATGCAGAGGAAAAGCTCGAGGCCTGTATAAAATGTTATTCTTCCACCGTACATAAAAAAAAAGAAAATTACTGTTAGATGGAAGCAAATGGTGGCCTAATGCCCTCTAAGTGTTGAAAGGTTTTATTTGGGGCCGCAAAAAATCAGTGTCAAACTGTCAATCTTGAAATCAAAGGAAACCAATAAAATAATCGTGGAAAAGGTAAAAGGCTTTACTTGAAAAGTTTTGTCGAATTCTAGGCCTATGAACAAAACGATAAACCAACAACGAGATAATCAAATAGAAGCAATAAATAAATGTAGAATATCTCAAACTGAAGGTGAGAGCTGCGTCCATTAGATAACCTCAGTCAAGCTCCTTAACTAGGGAGCGGTTGGCGAGGGAATTAATGAATTTTATAACACCACTAACGGTGCATTCTTTCCGCCGTTTATAAGCTTGACTCCGCCGCGGAAATCAGGCGCATATGCATGAATGTTTTAGTATTGGATTGAACAAACGGAATTTCTTAAAACTGTGACACCGACTGTGTAATAAGGCATGCAGGGCTCATAACGTATGTAGTTAGGGGTTGGGCTATGATAATATGTTTCATTGTTCCCTTACATTGTTTTGGAAGACCGCCCCCCCCCCCCCCCACCCCACCCCTTCCTTCATGTTCTTAGGAAGTCAGAATACGAAAATAGGTTAAATTGCTAGAATATTATGACTAATAATGAAAAAATAATGACTAATTCTGCAATGTTTCTCGAAACTCTGTCAAGACAACGAGACTTGGCTTGACGCGCATGTCAAAATGCTGTTTCCATAGCGATGTCATTAAAATGACCGGAAGAAACAGTTGGCAAATCAAAATTTTGGCCACGGAATTAGCGAGAGTTAACCTTTCACTTTTTCTCGCTAGGTTTTTGTAAGTTGTCTTTGTACTTAAACATTTGCTACTTCACCACCGTGTAATACTTTGATGTTTATGTTCAGTTGCAACTTCCAGGCATTACTATTTTTAAAGACGGCATCGAAAATTAAAAAAAAAATTCTTTATGCCGCTAAATCGAAGATGTCGCTCGCGCAGAGAAAAACAAAAATACAAAAAATTGCAAAAAATGCAGAAAAAGACAAGAAAACAACAACAGCAACAACAAAAGAAACGAGTTCGCTATGCTACATGATGTTATGTCACTCTTCGTAACCGTTCTAGACGCAAACCAACAACAGACGACCACATGGATGATTTGCGAGTTAAAAATTTAACCCTTGGTAAGCACGCACTGAAAGGTAGTTTAATTGACGGTCAGCGCGGAGTGTACGACGGTGAGCGCCATCACGAACGTGCGCAGAATATTGACCGAAGTTATTTGTTTTTTTCCGGTAACCGTGGCAATCTGTCACAATCGTCCTTGCTAAAGGTCTGTCTCTTCGACAAGGCTCGTATGTATATTAACAGTAAGTCTGCCCTGGGTTTGGACTTTTAATTTAATCAATCGAATCGAATGTGTTTATTTACGCAGATCACAAGCTTTTCCATCCAAATCTCTTAAGGTAGACTTTTTATATTTAACTTCAGTCGTTAGTAACAGACCGGAAGAAATGTAAACTCTTCGCCGTATTTTCTTATGAGTTTAATCCTGACGACAAGTTAATGTTTAAACCAAACCATGATTAAGTGACATGTTTTGATTTCCCAATAGAAACACCTTACCCGATCCTTTTCGAGTTAACGTCATACGTTCCATCCAGACTTCTGGCACATTTAAACAACAAAACCGTATTTACACCGGCACGTTACAACTATATCACGCATTCAGGAAGAATGCCTAGTTGTTGAAACAAAGGGTTTTTCATGAACTTCCAAGGTAATTCAATTTCGCTTTGATTTTGTCTTGCTACGCTTAGTGATTGGTCTAAAAGCCGAGCGCAATATTCTGAAGCACTCCAGGCTAAGACTCGCTCGCACATGTTTTCTCCAGTTTTTAAATAAAGTCTACGAGTCCTCAGCTTTTACGTTCGCTATGAATGATGAACTGAAAGGTTTGAAGTGAAAATGAAGGAGCGGTTAGTAAATGATCAGGGGCTAGTTTTGTTGGCTCAGTTGAGTTGAGGTCAGAAATGCATGAACGCAGGCTGAGCGTGTTGCTAGCAGAAAAAGTTCATATGTAAATTTCCTTGTGGTTTGAAAACAAACTTTTTGCAAGTGTTTCTTTGTTTAAACGTTTTTATGATTGTGGCGTGATTGAAGGAAGTTTTGCGCAGACAGAGAAAGCGACCGTCATTTTAGTTCCCATAGCAATGCGGTGAGTATGTACGAAGTGCTTTTCATTAAACTTGAAAGAGTTTTCTTCAAGTATGAGCCGCATTAGTTCCCGTAAATTTGCTTGTCGGGATAAGTAATTTCTTCTCATAGTGATCTTCGTAGTAGCGGAAGACAACATCAATTCCTTCTTCTTGAGGAATGTCACGGTTGGTGTAGAGAGAATGTCTGGAATTTGGGTGTTTTCAACATTCTTTTACTTTTACTTTTCGGACGGTATCTTGCACAATAGGAGATGGGAGAGGCTTGTAAAACTTATCATTAGATCATTGTTGTTAGTCTTCATCTATCTTTTGTGCAGTATCGGGGATGACCGTTGTTGTTCCTTTATCAGCTTTTCTACGGTTAATTTTGCTGCTGCGTTCTAGTGCGTTAATAGCATTTCTTTCGTTCGCTGAAATGGAGGCAAGTTCGAGTCTGGTTTCTTCCAAGTAATTTTCTAAAGCAACCGAGTTTTGAACGGGTGGCTGTCAGGTTGATTTTACATGGAAGGGATGGGCAGAAGTTTTCCGCTTATCAGCGAACAAGTATTTTAAGTGCATTGTTCTAACAAAATTATCGAAATTCTTTAACAAGGATTTTTTTGAGCTAGGAACTGGAGGGGTTGGTATCAATTTAAGGCCTCTAGAAAGAAGTTTATCCTCGTCGTTTGAAAGAGCTTGACTTGAAAGATTCTTAATACATGTTTCGTTTTGCGTTCTAGTGTTATGGGTTAAAAGTTTATTGAAACTGTTTCGTCTGCGGGAGCATTTTGAATGACTCGTTGGAACGTATCGTTTGGGATGGGTAAGTTTAGAGTCAGAGAAAGACACAACAGGGCAAAGTTCACTGCAAGCAGCTCCGTATGGGCTCGGAGACTGATCTGGTCCAGGACGGTCTGGAATTCTCAGTCGAATCTATCGTGGGGTTTTGGTCTGTACTGCAAGCCGAAGGTACACGTGAAGTTCTTTGCGTGTTCTCTCAGGACTTGGAGCGGCCGTTTACATTTGGCTCGTCTGGTCTCCAGTGTAGTGAGGCGATTCCGGATGGATTTGCTGCCATCGTCTGCTTTGTGCTTTTTAGGGGCTGTTTCTGAGTCTGGAATCTCGGTAACTGGAGTGCCGTAGTCACGTGGTCTTTTTGGTGACTTGATCGGTGATGGTGCGGGCACTTGGCTGTTCGCCATGTCTGCTGAAATGGCTGCCATCTCCGTATCTACGCCATGGTCGAGTTCTAAAGAGAACTGTTTGTCAAGTTCGATATTGCTTCAGTGGATGGTCTGTATCCCATAAGATTGGTCAGAGTGATTACCCTAGTTCTGGTTTTACGACAGTCAATTAAAAACCTCTCGATGTGTCGAATATTCAAATATGTTGGATGAGTCAATAGGGAACTCTGTATTGTACGTAATGTAATTTAATTAGTGCTGCGCTAAGATGACATTGGGCCTCAGTGTAGCGTGATTGCGCACGAGTCATTTGCACAGTTTGAAAATTGTAGTTCGATTGAAAATTAATTTGTTTTTGTTCGAATCTGTAAGAGAACTAATCAATTCGTGGGATGCAAAAATACCATGAAAGAGATTTGGCGGAATAAGAGTTAGTTTCATCCTCGACTTGAATTTCGTTAATTTGTTGCTATGTCAAATCTATTTTTGCATCATAACGAAATTAATTAGCAATAATTTCAATGCTTTTCTTTTCACTCCTGGTGCCTTTTGTCGCACGGAAAACTTGGCAAAAGCACTATCATCTTCCTGGCCCTTTCATAACTCTAGCGCTGCAGTAAATATAACTGAACATACATGTATATTAGTTGCACTAATCCCACTAAACATTACATTATTTTTAGTAACAAGGTTAATAATGATTATTCTTATAATAATAAATGGTCTCAATTCATAGTTTTAATAGACGTTAAGACTTACAAGGTACTTATAGAGTTAAAAACTGTCCCAATAGTAACAATTTTGAAGTATAATCCAACATGTAAGAAGGGCAATTTTGGGCATTTTGTAGTTTCTGCCAGAAATTCTCTCATCCACTATATTTAAACTGTAATCCAAATGAGAAAAAATGAAGAGGGTTATTGAGATTCATTACTTGTTAACATATACGAAATTAAATAACAAAGGCACTGGACGTGTATCTATGAGTGACTATTGTCTGTTTATATACCTTATACCATGCTAGCACTACTTAATTGAAGCAATGAATTTGACCATTCCCTAAAAGAAGCCTGTCTGTGGAAATAACTTCCTTGCTTGGATTCTATGACAGTGGAGTTAACTAAGGAATATAAAGATTAGGATTAATTAACGAAATAATGTCTCAACGACGTAAGGGAAAATCCTTGCAGGAAATCCCCGGAGAATTGTGCAAAGTTTAAGGTAAGTCGAGGTGTTAAAAAGTGAAATTCTCTTATGAATAATAGAAAACATAAAAGGCCAAAGAGAATTTTGAGACACATGATTGGCTAAAAGAAAGAGGAGACTTACAAAATGAATTATTTCTTAGCTAGTTAGCCGAAGGAAGATTTTTTCATGGAGTGAGGAAACATTGCAGGCAAATGTCTGGAAGAGATTTCTTTTGTTGGCGTCTTAATATGCACATTATGTACACATAATTTACCAGCTCAACAAGCTAAAACAGAAATCAGCAGCCTTGGAACTTTCGGAGATGAGATAATTTCGTTTGCAAAATCTACCATATTGTACCTAGAGAGTTCCACCACCGTCATTCCATATCAGCCGACATTTTCAGGCGTACAAGGAATTGATTCTCTCTTCTCTACCCACCCAATACAGGCGTCTGGCGGAATCGCCTTCACTGGTACTACGGCTAAAACCGTGGCCCCCAAAACTTTGCCACGCCTTGTGTAAATATTTCATAGCTTCACGTGTTCCCTTTCGTAAATCCGACCAAACCTTAGTGGCTTGTGTCTTCGAAATAGCGGCTAGTGTGGCTTAAATATAGGTGTTTACTGCGTTTTTGTAAAACACTCTGAAGAAGTCTACTACTAGTTTCGTATTTAATTTTAAATTTAAAAAATCAAAACAAATTTAAAAAGAAACAAAAAGTTGTCAATTAGAAAAAAAAAAAACAATTTGAAAAGCTTCACTTTTAAAATTGGGTTGTTAAGCCACCTTGATCTGCTTATACTATAGATACTAGGCTCTTCTACTCGGTTAAATTTACGAGAAGTTATTATTTTATACAAAATTGCCGATTACATTTGCTGTTTCCCTTCTATCGTGTCTAGGATTTCAGCAAATTTCTAATTTAGTTATTGTTGTCTAACTGAAGAGGATAATAGCTATAGCCAACCACGTTTACTAACGAACTTTCGGCATTCCCGATCGCCAATTAAAGTGGATTTTAATAAAACCAAATCTAACGAAAACAAACAAATAAACAAACAGAAAAAACAAAAAGTTTAGCTACACCAGCGCAAAATGAGTTATCTCTGTTGCATACGTCTTATCAAGAATTGGTGAAAAGAGTGTTGAATAACTTTTTACTAAATCAATCAAAACCGAAAGAAATAGCTGTTCTCAAGAGAAGACAAAGTTATGGTTGTTTCGTGCAATCAAGAAACATTGTTACTCCCGCTTTCCAATCAAATTTCTTTGAAAAGTCTCTCGTTTTGAGGAACGGAACTGATCAAAGTTTTTTTCCGTCACTTTTTCACAAATAAAAGTGACGACTGAATATTGATAAAATATTATCAAACTGAAATTAAACTGAGTAACACTAATTTTGGACTACCTTAGTTGTGCTTTGAACAACTAGGCCCTTGTTAAGTTGAACTGTAAGTAATCATGTCTGGAGGTATCCACTATTATTCAGCTGAAGCTAGCTGAAACACCATGAAATCTCATGTGCTATGGTCGGATTAGTCAGTACCCACAATAACGGACATTACAAAAGGGTGTGGAAGTCAACTTGTAGATATAGTAGGGGCCACAATTCTTTACTTTAATGAAGACGGATTTGTAGCAACAGTTGTCTTTTCTATTAATGCAGACTTTTCTTGTGACTGTACCCTGAGCCACTGTAGGATGACCTTCCTTCAACCAGGCCGGAAAGTTTGTATCACATCTGCTCCGCGGTGGACATTTTCCCACCATTTTTGTTCCTGAGGCTCCTTTGAAGCGATACCAGCCATTGAGATTTCCGTCACATCTTTTGTTTCTTGCTACGTAGTTATATTTTCTTGTTTTATCGTTTAGAGTTTTGTAATTCTTGCATATGTCAGCTAAAAATAAACAAAGAGATACGTAAATAATTATTCCGTCTTTAGAAACCTCTTTCGTGTTATGTGTTGTAGTTTGAATTTGGTTACTTTATGCATTTTGTTCCATTTTATATTAGTTTATTACTTATGGTTATGTATCGGCAGACATTTGTAGATGATTTGGTCTTCGTCTCCATCTTTCCTTGATGACCAAGGCTGTTAAAGGATCTCGCCACCCGAAAATAGCTTCTGCGTTAAGTACTTTATTTTTACCATCTTTTTTGTCTATTTAACCGAGATCTCCAAGTTTACAGAGGTTATCCCTAGGTGAATAGATTTGTCCTTCAGGGGATGATATTTATTGGTTCTGAGTGCGATAAACCGCTAAATGTTTATCATGCCGGATATTTTAACCAACATCGTGGTGGTTTCGAACTTCATAACGAGAAACTGATAAATTTACTAACAGTAGCTAACTAACGAGACTAAACCAAGCACAAAATGGGTCTTAAAATTATTTCAAGGTAAGAAACTATTGCCTAGAATTCGACAAACCCAATAAGCAAAACGTTTATGGGATTAATTTATATGAAAAATTCAACTTTCTTCAGTCTTAAAATAATTGTTTTTACACAGATTGGAGTCAGGAAAGAAACATCACAACACCACTTCTTAAAATAAACACACAAGTTTGCTTTCCAACGCGGATGTTCCAGTTCGTTTCAGGGGACAACAGCGAGTAAAGTATAGCACACTACAGCCTACAGCCCTCTACTCAAGACCTCGGGTACAGTTTTTCCCAATATGGACCGACCTTGCCTGGCCAATAACATGGTTATTTTTTTCCTGCGGTAGATTGGTTTTAATTACAAAAATGTTTGTTTACGCAACTTCGTCATTCAATCGGTTTACGTGCCGTCTATTAACGATTCCACCTAAAAAAATCTTCGCAACAAGCAAGTAATTCAGATATGACTAGACAAAGAAAGATGCATTATTAAAAGAAAAGATTTAATTTGCACTACTTTATGTTATTTAGTTGCATTTAGTTCACCAGTTAAGAGCGAATGTGTGCAAAAATCGAGCATTTTCAAAATATGGCGGCAACAGCCAAAAAATCCGCATTTGGCTCATATTCTCAGGTTAGGTTAGGTTGTGAAACAAATCACAACAGACATCGATTCATTTGGCTGAATATCGATTTATTTACGAGAAAATTGATAATAACGGAATTTCGAATAACCGAATTTAATAACCGAATTTCGTCAAAATGCCGTTTTTGTAGCTCAAAATTTAAGACGAATCTCGAAGCTTCGCGTCGCAAAATGAAACAACCTAGACCAATAAACACTATCAAAGCTTGAAAGCCAACATCAAAATATATTTTGAGAGCAATTTGAGCCATTCTCGTCGATTTATTCACAAAATCTAATCAAATTTATCCGACCTACTTTTAACGAGACTAAAAATAAGTTAAAAGAAAGGCGTTATTTAACTATGTGCTACACAAAATAAATATGTGAAAATCTGGCTTTTGGAAGGCGATTGGTATTTCTTTTCGATCTCCAAAGGATTTTTTGGGGGGAAATGATTTAGCGCGACATTATCAAATTTGAAAGTTGGATAAAAGGCACCGATTCGACGGGGGAAAAGGGGGGATGTACACATTCACATGCAAACTCAATTGTTTCGCATTTGAAGTCAAATCTACAATTTATTTGACATATCATCCTCTTACCCTCATGTTGCTGCATTAAAGGAGAGGGCTGCAGTCCTGAAATTGTTGCAACGTTCACATAAAAGCAATATAACTTGTCAGAATACCGAGTGCAGCGCACTGAGGTGCGGGATTGCGGTTTATCAAAATATCTTGATACAATATTATTAGTCTGATAATAGATATTATGATATTTCATTATATGGCTTGTGTTTGTAGGCGATATAACGCGCGCTCTGATTGGTTAATTGTCACTGAATTGTAGGGCATTATTCTCCCGTAATGCCCACGAGCCGATTACGGATTATGCAAATTGCGAAGAGCCCGGCTCGGAAAATTCAAGCGGATTGAAACGATGAAAGCCGATTAAAAACAGTAAGAGAGGTAAATTTAATTCCGAGTAGCTAAAAGTTTAGGGATTTTTCCTGACTAAAATTTATATAGAAGTCGTTTTTGACTTACCGGTAACCTTGGCGAGCACTAGTGAAAAGCAATCAAAGTTTGCCGTGTGTTGAGTAAAGCTAAAATCGCCAAGTGAAAAACACCATCGGCAGATGTGTCACGTATCCTGAGCAGAAAACCACGAAGAAACTTATAAGTTATCATCTTAGTCACAATAATTACCGAAATATTGAACTCCGTTTCGGTTCTCATCAAATAGATTCCCTCGCTTCAACACAAGAGAGTGAAAATCAGCTTCCAGGATCATCAGATGTAAACAATCGGGCGGTTTCTGTCGGTAGCAGTATTTCTGATACCTGCAGGAAGTTTTAGACGCTCACAAGGCTTGAAAAGTTCGTTCATAAGTCCCAGAATGAAGAAGGCCAAGATATGTTGTCGAAAGCGAATGCGAGGATCGAGTTATTCTGAGCAGTGCATTCTGAAGCATTAGTATTTTCTTTCACCGAAAGACCGTTGGTTTGGACCATTTTGAAGCACTTTCTGTCTTTTCTATATGCGTTGACGTTTCGCCACAAAAGTTGGAAAAACTCCCTCATCAAGTTGTGGCTCCACGATACTAAAATACCTTTTTGAGGGCTGTGACAATCATTTTTCCCGTAAAGAATTACAGTAGTGAAGTTCACTGACTGTGTAGCTTTGCCCTGGGTTTGAGACGATGAATGAATCGGTAAACGCGCGCATCGCCGGATGTAAATTGGCGACTTCCGCTCGAATAATTTTTTTTTGCTTCAATTCGTGAGCCATATAATAAACAACTTAATAACCTCGACCGTTCGGTCGTTGCGGGAAAATCTCAAACCTCGGCCTACCGTATTGACCTCGCTGTCGCTCGGTCAATACGGCAAGACCTCAGTTTGAGATTTTCCCGTAACGACCTCACTCTCGGTTATTAAGTAGTTATTATTGATACTTTGGTGATAATAAAATGATAATATCGAGAAAACATTTTCATCACTATGTGCATGTCAAATATCAAAATATCATTGTTATATGAGATTGTCATGATAGTTGCCTAATAATTTTCTCTGGCAAATTCTGTAATTGTCACTATCAGTAATTAACCTGAAAAAGTGGTAACTTGAGATATCAAAGTATCACTTTCATATCATGAGAATAGCATGGAAAAGTGTGATTCAGAATAGCAAGCTATCATATCGTGTATAACTCTCATCCTCAAATCTCCGTCCAGTGATTTTATCGCGTAACAAAGAAGAACAGACACTGACAGTGATTATTTCATATATTCATGATAATATCAAATCAGTTAATTTCACTGCTGTTTGCTTGCGGTTAGCTTTTGTTTGTTGTAAAGGGACAGCATTGTATTGCATCATGAGTTATCACTTTATCACCAGGAAAAGAGGGCATTCTTAATAATATATTCTAATAATATCATGATTTATCACTCTATCACAGGGGGAAGAAGAAATTCTTACTTAATTAAATATTCTGATAATATCATGATAACATGCTTATATGATGAAAACCTAACGTGGAATATCAAAAAAATCAATCCCTTATAAAACCGGTGATAAATCATGATATTAGCAACATCGCTAACAAGAACCATAGAAGATATTTCTTGATATATTACAAGTGATAATTAGTCAGGATATAGTGATAAACCGCAATGCTGCACTTCTCACGTGTAGCGCCGGCCGCCTCCTGATCCTGAGTTATGTTTACAAAGCGTACCAGTTTCGCGTTTTCTAATTTGGTCTGATTTGAGGTTTCTCTGTTCCCATCTCGTTGAAAATATGAGGCTCCTATTACTTCACGTAATAAACATTTGTTTAAATCTTAGTATTCAGCCCTACAGCGAATCAGATGCGGGCAAAAATGTCGTTATTAGGACATCTGTTTCTCGTTTGGCGGAAGAATGCAAATTAATTCAAAACGTGGTCAACTGAAATCGACAATTGCGGCAAAGAAACTTTGGAGGGGAGGTAGGGGGAAGGGGTGGAGGGGGTGGGGGATTCTTCTCGTTTCACGCACGAATTTTGACAAAATTCACCCATCATCTATACTTTTAGCTGCTTTTAACCAAACCTTTTTCATAAATTCACGAATCACATGTGTCTTTCAGTTGTTTTTCACATGTCACACTAATTTTTGCCTTCGTCACGTGTCACTCATAAACTCTTTGCACCCTCTTTCGACAATGAACTAATGGGTCCGTTACTGTGTCGAAACTGAGTGTTTAGGTTTTGATTTCGCTCAGAAAAATATTCACTTTTATTTCCATGATTGGCGAAGCCGAGAGTTTGAGCAAAAACAACCTACAGCAAACTGCCCTACGTGCCAGTGGGCACAATGGGCAGTGAGTGAGTGAACCTACAACAGATATTTATTTTTATATTACGTCTTTTCCAGAGGCAACGTCCTTATAAAGCTACTCGCCCTCAGCCTAGGTAGCGCGCTGTCATATTCACATTTATCTTTCCCTATCAGTAGTCTAAAATGGTTTTCGGTAATAAAAGCATTTCTTCGTATCACAAGCTCAAGAAACCCTTAGAGTAATCATTCAATGACTGATTGACTGATGTCCTGGAATTTTCAGGAATTTTCAGGAATTGTCCGTGTTCCTCGTTTTATTCGTTCCGAATTGTCAATTTATTTCAAATATAGAAATTCGCTTTAAATTGGCATCATACTAATTATACGAGACGACTTGTAAACACTGTCAATATTGCTTTCCGTAACATCTTTTTCAGTATGGATGTCTGCTGCTCGTTCAAAAGCATAGTTGGAGGAAACTGAGGCTATGACAGACGATTCAGAAAACAAGAAATGGTAAACATACTTCTACTAGCTTATGCAAAGCGGACTGATAGCCATTCAAACAGTTTCGTTTTTTCCGGGCCAAAATATGAAGTTGAACTAATCCTTAGCTGAGCAGCCAAATTCTCTCCTCCTGTTAACATACCTTCTATGGGATGCTTCCCATTATGCCAGGCCGACCGGTCAGAAACCAGGGCACAACAGTGTGGTTCACTACAGCTTACGGCCGTCTTACTAAGGAGCTTAAGAAAACCACGATGGCAACGGCAACGGCAACGTCGCTAAACAAAAGGTTTAAGGTGATTCCTCACACTTTCATTGCACATCCTTACGGTGCATAATTTATGGCGTCACTAGCGCGCGCTCGCGCACGCGCACATTGAAAACATGGCGGATTTGCTTTGATATTGAGTTCTGTCAGTTGAAAAATGGCTCTAGCACACTAACGAGCTCGGGCACCCCGATTTTTTTTTTTCTAGTCGTTTTAATCAACTAATCATTAGCTTTGCGTGAGAAAAGACTGATCTGATTTCTCTTGCTAAAAATTGAGGAAATAAGGAAAATAGCAGCTGCACTGTAGTCTTTTCTATTTGCAGTTTGATAGCCGTGGCCAGCAATTTGGTTCCAATATTTTAACAAGGATTCAGCTGTCTGTCATAATCAAACTTAAAAAGTTTATTTGTGTCCGACCTAAGTATTGACTGTAGTTTGAGGCGTGTTTTCGTGAGTCTAAGCTCACGAAGATTTTACAATAAATTGGAATGCGTTCTTGCAGTCAGCACTAAATAATGCTAAAATGGGACGTTTTCAACGCCTCACTGCTCCTTAACGAGCATGGACACTCCCTTTTTATTTTATAATTAAAGTTCTCATATGATAAATATTCAGTGGACAAAGTTTGAACAAAAATCTATCGACAGTTTTATTTCAGGGGAATTACCTTAATGAGCGGAGCAATGGCTGTGCGTGTGCGTTATAATTCTTGGTACATTTCTCTGCCATTCTCTCCAAGAAAACAACGTGAAATGACCAAATTCTGCGTTGTCTGGAGAACGTGAACCACGACGGCCAATTTTTTAAATTTTTATTTCGAATTTACCGATGTGTCTTAAATTCAGTTTCGTGATAGCTTTGACAGCGATAGAAAAAGTAAATGACTTTAGGGTACCGTGAGATTCGGAGGTAAAATATAAAATCATTTTTTTAACTGACGTTGTCCTCGGCGTCGCCGTCGTGGTTTCTTAAGCTCCCTATTATATCTATCGCACTCCGACATAATCTCAAGTGCAAATTTGCCGGCCAAGTGATCGGTATCGGGAAAAACTGTGCCCAAGGTTTTGAGTTTTTCTGCGGTAAATTGGTTTTAGTTTCAAATCACGGTTTGCCACTTTGTCATTCAATCGGCTTACGTGCCGTCTACTAACAAGTTCTCGAAAACAAATTTTCACAACAAGCGAGTAATTCACATATTAGGCAAAAAAGATATATTATGAAAAAACAGATTTGTTTCGAACTACTTTATGTTAGTTGCATTTAGTTCAACAGTTAAGCTCTCGCAATTTTTTTTTTCCGTTGTTAAATTTAGCGCATGCAAAGTTTGAAGTTGTACTACAAAAACAATTTCTGTCAGTCGTGGCGAATCACTTGAAATCAAACTTTTCTACCGTAAATTGAAAGACAAAAAGCGGGGAAATTTTTTTAAGTGTATTCCACAGAAATTCTCTTAAATACAGCAACGATCAGAGAAGTAAACTCTACTGAATTCACTCATTTTTTACTTAAAATTGTACGGCGAGAATAACACTGGATTACCCGCCCTTATAGCGCCAAACTAAAAACAACCAAACAAATCCGCACAACTTTAAGACATTCAATTGAATTTAGTTACAGTGACTTTCCTTGCCATTTAAAAGTTAGTAGAGATAAACTTGCGTTGATTTATCGTCGATAGAAGAGTAAAAAAGGCAAAAGATTGATGATTATCGCTAATTCGTTCACGCAAAAAACCACGATTCCGCCCGCCGTGAGCAGCCGGATGGGAAAATTCAGTCCACTGCCGGAACCAATCAAATGGCAGGATTTGTTAGATTTCGTCCGCTCACCAACTGAGAAACGGAAGTAAAACTACTAATCATAAAAACTATGTTGCACCTTCACAATTACGACCGTTCTTTACAAATCCATCTTTGCACTCGCAGTTGTACGATCCAACCTCATTCTTGCACACAGAGTTAGCAACAGCAACACAAGGGTTGACCTTCGCAGCGCACTCGTTGATATCTAAAAACAAAGGGATGTGAGTGTTAGTATCTCAATAAAAGGTCGAGTGTGCCATTACGAGCAGGAAAAGGACTTGTAGTGTAAAAATAAAATACTTAACACGTGACAATGGCAATGAAAGGAGAAAAACTGGATGGTATCTACGATCTATGATTCACGGGAGGAGAAACATTTTCCCCCTGTGTGTGTGTTATTTTTTTTTAAAATACCGATGGGTTTTAGAATTTAGATAATATTTTGCGTAACTGGGGAAGGAAAAATGTAAAACGTCTTGTCGAGCCTGTGAACAGGTTCGAGAAGCGGAAGGAAGAAAGACAAAAAAAAGACGTTTCTTTTTCGATACTGACGAGGAAAAATGCTGGAGCAGTCTCAATCGAGCGTGAACCAAACACAAAACGAGTTTCAATATTATTTCAATTTGAGAAACCATTGCTCTGCCTCGAGTTTAACAAATCCAATAAGCAAAATGTTTATGAGATTAATTTTTTCAAAAATTCAACATTTTTCAGTCTCAAAATAATTGTTTTTACATAGATTGGTGTCAGGAAAGAAACATCACCTTTTAGAATAAACACATAACTTTGCTTTTCAACTCGAATCTTCCAGTTCGTTTCAGGGAACAACAGCGAGCAAAGTATAGCTCACTACAGCTTACGGCCGTCTTATTATATCTATCGCAGCTAGAGAGTGTCTACGACACAATCTCAAATACAAATTTGCTGCTCAGGAGATCCGTATTGGGAAAAACTGTGCTTGAGGTGTTAAAATTGGTTTTAGTTTGAAATCACGGTTTGTTCACGCAACTTTGTCATCCAATCGGCTTACGTGACGTCTACTAACGAGTTTGCGTAACAAATCTTCGCAACGAGCGAGTAATTCAGATAGTAAACGAAAAAGAGGTATTACTAAAAGAACAGATTTATTTCGAACTACTTTATGTTAGCTACATTTGGTTCACCAGTTAAGTTCTCCTTTTTTTTTTTTTTTTTTCCGGTGTGAAATTTCGTGCAAAGTTTGAAGTTGTACTACAAAAACAATTTCTGTTAGTCGTTCCGAATCACTTGAAATCAAACTTTTCTACCGTAAATTGAATAGCAGAAAGCGAGAAAATTCATTAAGTGTATCCCACAGAAATTCTCTTAAATACAGCAACGATGAGAGAGGTAAACTCAACTGAAATTGACTCATTTTTTACTTAAAATTGTATGGCAAGAGAAACAGTGGAGTATGCGCCCCTATGGCGCCGAACTACAAAGGACCAACCAAACTCGCACAACTTCAAAACACTCAACTGAATTTAATTACAGTGACTTTCCTTGTCATTTAAAAGTGAATAGAGATAAACTTGCGTTGATTAATCGTCAATGGAAGTGTAAAAAAGGCAAAAGATTGACGATTAGGGCTAATTTGTTTACGAAAATAGATCAACACGACGATTCCGCCCGCCGTGAGCAGCTGGGTGGGAAAATTCCGCCTGCTGCGGAATCAATCAGATTGCAGGACTTGTCGAATTCCGTCTGCTCAACAACTGAGAAAAGAAAGAAAAACTGCTAATCATAAAAACTATGCTGCACCTTTACAATTAGGACCTTTCCTTACAAATCCACTTTTGCACTGGCAGTTGTACGATCCAACCTTATTCCTGCACACAGAGTTAGCAACAGCAACACAAGGGTTGACCTGTGCAGCGCACTCGTTGATGTCTAAAAACAAAGGGATGTAAGTATTAGTATCTCAATAAAAGGTCGAGTGTGCCAATACGAGCAGAAAAAGGACTTGTGGTGGAACTAAACTACTTAACACGTGAAAATGGCAGTAAAAGCAGAAAAACTGGATGGTATCTACGATCTATGATTTACGGGAGGACAAACATTTTCCCCCTGTTTTTTTGTTTTGTTGTTGTTGTTGTTTTTTATTGCCGATAATATTTTGCTTAACTGGGCGAGAGAAAATGTAAAAAGTCTTGTCGAGCCTGAGAACAGGTACGAGAAGCAGGAGGGAGGAAGAAAAAAAAGACATTTCTTTTTCGAAACTGACATGGAAAATATACTGGAGTAGTGTCAGTCGAGCGTGAACCAAACAGAAAATAGGTCTGAAAATTATTTCAGTTTGAGAAACCATTACTTTGCCTCGAGTTTAACGAATCCAATGAGCAAAATGTTTATGAGGTTAATTTTTTCAAAAATTCCAACTTTTTCCGTCTCAAAATAATTGTTTTTACATAGATTGGTGTCAGGAAAGAGACATCACAACATCACTTTTTAAAATAAACACATAACCTTGTTTTTCGACTCGAATCTTCCAGTTCGTTTCAGAGCACAACAGCGAAGAAAGTATAGCTCACTACAGCTTACGGCCGTTTTATTATACCTATCGCAGCTAGAGAGTGTTTACGACAAAATTTCAAATGCAAATTTCCCGCTCAGGAGTTCCGTATTGGGAACTTAAAACTGTGCCCGAGGTCTTGATTTTTCCTGCGGTAATTAAATTGATTTTAATTTCAAATCACGGTTTGCTTACCCAACTTTGTCATTCAATCGGCTTACCCGCTGTCTACTAACGAGTTTGCGTAACAAATCTTCGAAACGAGCAAGTAATTCAGATAGTAGACAAAAAAGTGGTATTACTAAAAGAACAGATTTATTTCGAACTACTTTATGTTAGTTGCATTTAGTTCAACAGTTAAACTCTCGCATTTTTTTTCCGGTGTTAAATTTAGTGCATGCAAAGTTTGAAGTTGTACTACAAAAACAATTTCTGTCAGTCGTTGCGAATCACTTGAAATCAGACTTTTCTACCGTAAACTGAATTTCAGAAAGCGAGAAAATTCGTTAAGTGTATTCCACAGAAATTCTCTTAAATACCGCAACGATCAGAGAAGTTAACTCAACTGGAATTGACTCATTTTTTACTTAAAATTGTACGGCGAGAGAAACACTGGAGTAAGCGCCCTTATAGCGCCGCCAAACTACAAAGAACTAACCAAACTCGCACACCTTCAAAACACTCCATTGAATTTACTCATAATGACTCTACTTATCATTTAAAAGTGAATAGAGATATACTTGCGTTGATGAATCGTCGATGGAAGTGTAAAAAACGCAAAGGATTGACGATTAGGACTAATTTGTTTACGAAAATAGATCAACACGACGATTCCGCCCGCTGTGACCAACCGGATTGGGAAATTCCGCCCTCTGCCGGAACCAATCAGATTGCAGGAGTTTGTTGAATTCCCCCCGCTCACCAAGTGAGAAAAAGAAGAAAAACTACTGATCATAAAACCTGTGTTGCACCTTTACAATTGGGACCTTTCCTTACAAATCCATCTTTGCACTGGCAGTTGTACGATCCAACCTTATTCTTACACACAGAGTTAGCAACAGCAACACAAGGGTTGACCTGCGCAGCGCACTCGTCGATGTCTAAAAACAAAGGGATGTAAGTATTAGTATCTCAATAGAAGGTCGAGTGTGCCAATACGAGCAGAAAAAGGACTTGTGGTGGAACTAAACTACTTAACACATAAAAATGGCAATAAAAAGCAGAAAAACTGGATGGTATCTACGGTCTATGATTTACGGGACGACAAACATGTCCCTCTGTTTTTTAGTTGTTGTGGTTCGTTTGTCTTTTTTTTTTAAATTGCCCATAATATTTTGCTGAACTGGTCGAAGGAAAATGTAAAACGTCTTGTCAAGCCTGTGAACAGGTACGAGAAGCAAGAGGAAGAAAGCAGAAAAAAAGACCTTTCTTCGATACTTACGTGCTGTCTACTAACGAGTTCGCGCAACAAATCTTCGTAACGAGCGAGTAATTCAGATACTAGACATGAAAGAGGTATTACTAAAAGAACAGATTTATTTCGAACAACTTTATGTTAGTTGCATTTAGTTCACCAGTTACGTTGTCCAATTTTTTTTTTCCGGTGTGAAATTTCGTGCAAAGTTTGGAGTTGTACTACAAAAACAATTTCTGTCAGTCGTTGCGAATCACTTGAAATCAGACTTTTCTACCGTAAACTGACTTTCAGAAAGCGAGAAAATTCGTTAAGATTATTCCACAGAAATTCTCTTAAACACAGCAACGATCAGAGAAGTTAACTCAACTGGAATTGACTCATTTTTTACTTAAAATTGTACGGCGAGAGAAACACTGGAGTAGGCGCCCTTATAGCGCCGCCAAACTACACAGAACTAGCCAAACTTGCACAACTTCAAAACAATCAATTGAATTTACTTACAATGACTTTACTTATCAGTTAAAAGTGAACAGAGATAAACTTGCGTTGATGAATCGTCGATGGAAGTGTAAAAAAGGCAAAAGATTGACGATTAGGGCTAATTTGTTTACGAAAATAGATCAACACGGCGATTCCGCCCGCAGCTGGGTGGGAAAATTCCCTCCTCTGCCGGAACCAATGGGATTGCGGAATTTTATTGGATTCCTTCCGCTCACCAACTGAGAAAAGGAAGAAAAACTACTATTCATAAAAACTATGTTGCACCTTCACAATTACGTCCGTTCCTTACAAATCCATCTTTGCACTGGCAATTGTACGATCCATCCGTATTCTTGCACTCAGAGTTGGCAACAGCATCACATGGGTCGACCTGTGCAGCGCACTCGTCGATGTCTAAAAACAAAGGGATGTAAGTGTTAGTATCTCAATAGAGGGTCTAGTGTCCCATTACGAGCATAAAAAGGAATTGTGGTGGAAAAACTTGTGGTTGAAATAAGCTACTTATAAAGTGAAAATAACAAAAAGGAAATCAAACAAACTTCAATAGAACCTTGTAACAAACGAAACCACTAGAAATGGCACCTGAATACACTACAAATTCTAAAACGTTTGCAAGGAATATAGAAACGCCTTTAACAGATACGTTTTGTTAGAGTAATCGTGTGGCTAGCTAACAGGAAATTGTCAATGTAATTAACCATGCAATTCTGCTCTATGTCGATCGATTGTCGACATTTCAACCCTATTACTTACACAACATTTAACCTGGTGTTATCTAGTTTCACGTTGCGTTGCAGCGCTGTACGCAGTAGCAGTGGAATTCGTTTACTTGTCAGAGTAAATTCTGTCTTAACTTTCAAAAAACTTCTCACTTCATTTCTTCTCCCCCACGGAAGGTGTAAATTAGGTCCTGGAGCCACGTTAATCCGGTCAATAGCCTCTCTGTCCTCCTTCTCCTCCCCCCCAACCCCCCTCCCCTCTCTCCCATACTGGAGGTGAAGTTATGTTATGAAGTTATGACCCTGGAACTACACCCCCAAGTGTGTTTAGCATGAGTAAATCTGGGTCATGTGTCCGCTCACAGGCAAACTTTCACAAGGAAATACATGCTGGAAAGAAGAACAGATTAATGTTTCCCAGCAACTGGTTTCTACGAGACCATAATAGTCAAAAACGAATTGCTCACGTTGCTTGCCCTTTTCCAGTAAATTATTTCCACGAAATATTAAGGCTGGTGATGTTTTCGGTTACGGTTATACCTGTTTCACACTGTGTTCCATTAAAGCCTGATGCGCAGCTGCAGTTGAATCCGTTCACTCGGTCTGTGCAGGTCCCGTTGTTCTTACAGGGATGCCTTGCACAGTCATCGATATCTGTTTAAGACAAGACAGACAGGACAGCCATTCTTATTCACTACATTATGGATCAAACGGATCACAACGCGCCAGAAAGTAGGTATATATTTTATATATATATATATATATATATATATATATATATATATATATATATATATATATATATACAGAAATAGGAAACATCTTTATCAGATGTCCATCAGTATCATAATTCAGTCAGAAGATTGCAAGGGATCTGCTCCTTGAAATACTGTTCCATGGAGAGACGATTTCTTGATTTCTCGGCGTAAAATGCACGGGGAAGAAAGAGAGAGAGAGCAGACCAGACCCCAATCTTTACACGAGCTCTTGAACAATGCGATCGTGTTGCCTCAAGGCATACATAAATGTTATTGGTCTTGGCCTTGTCATTTATAGAGGGATTTTCCACTTTCGTATACTTTTAAGACTAGGGTATAAGTTTAAACTTCAAATTTAAAAATAAAATTTGAAATATATTTTTTAAAAATACAATAAAACTGAGTTACCGAGAAACGTTTAACACAATATTTCGATGTCGCTATGACATAAAATTAAAAAAAAATATCTGTCTTAGTATATACAACGTACGCAGTGTGAGGTAATGAAACAAACCAATGTTTTTTATAGCAGTGAGGTAAGGTAAGAAAAAGTAACTTTATTTAGATTCCGCTGGGCGACTTCTTCTTTATGAAGAGCATATTATAACATGTCATATCAAGTAACTCTATCATCTTTTAAGTTTTATCGTCGTCTTACCTGTTTGGCAAATACGTCCTGTGTATCCTTTTGCACAAAGGCACACAAAGCTGTTTTTCTCATAAATTGAAACGCAAGTTCCACCGTTCTGGCACGGTCCACTCATACATGGAGACTAAGAAATAACCTGAAATTTAGTAACTGAAGGTAGGCTAAGCTAAACTAAGCTAAGACAAACCCCGTAGAGACCATCAGGTGATGAATGACCATTCTACTTCTTGTATATATCGCTAATCAACACAGAAGCTCAATGGCAGAGAGAAAAAGTTGAAAGCTTTCTCGCTGGGAATTCACTTCGATCGATGATGAAAAACATGATAGCGGCCTCCCAACCTCAGTCGGACCAGAAATTGGTTAACCATAACGCAAGAAAGCATCTCTTCCAGAATCTTTGTGATTGTATAATATTTCACCTACTGAAATTGTGCTGATAACTGGACACAAAAATATAAATTAATTCGCTAAATAACTATTCGGCTCTTTTTCAACAGCACATCTCGGCCGATTTATCCGGATACAAGGGACAGAAACCTTCTGGTTGTGTAATGATTCCGTCTTCACCGAAAATAAGAATGGATGAAATTACGGCAACATCGACAGTTCAGCCCAACACAAGTACAGGACCTTAATCTATTTTTACTAGTGCCAAGAAGGACAAGTGAATGTTTTCACAACTGCTCGGTTCTGAAAAGCTAAGAGTTTGAACAAAAAGAGTTTAAAAGACAGCGAACTATTTTCAGTGACAGTGACGAAAGCTATTTTCTGCGGGCTGTATGATACAGAGCAGCGTAAATGCAATATTAGCCGACGTGCTGACATTTTGGAGAAATAACATGCGGTAAATCGTGTTCAAAAAGAAAATTACATGGTGGCCTGAAGAATATAGATTTTATTTTCTCGGGTTAAAAACAATATTTTACAAGTCGAAAATATATATATTTTTTTATCACTCGCACTGCCATCACTCACACTCACTCATCCTCATGGCGCCTATGAGGACTCTTGAAGCCGGCCAGAAGATCACGCCATCCACCCCGGTCTGAGGCCGATGCAACAGCAGCTCCCCATGTATGCCATCCGAGCTTGTTCTTTTCCATCTCCACGGTTCTTTTCCGCGTCTTTCTCGGTCGACCTCGTCTCCTCTTACCTTCAGGTGCCCACGCAATACAGTCCTCAAAATGTTGTCAGGACTTTTCCTCAATACATGTCTTAACCATCGGCATCTTCTCACCCGTATAAGGCCTGACCTCGGCGTACTACCTATGGCTTCGTACAGCTCTTCGTTGCTCAGATAGTTGGGCCAGAATCTCCTCAACACCCTCCTCAAGCATGTGCAGTGAAACACATCCAGTTTGATGAGATCAGTTGCTGTCACCCTTCACATTTCGGCTCCATACAACAGCACGGACAGCATGTTCGAGCTCAGGATGCGCAACTTGGTCTTCTGGCTGAATCTGCCTGACCTCCAGATGTTCTGGAGTCTGGTGAATGCAGTTCTCGCTAGTGCTAGTTGTCTCTAGATGTCTGCTTCTGCGCCGCCAAGTTTGTCAAGTACTGAACCTAAGTACACGGAGGATTTTACATCTTCCATCTCCTCTCCTTCTATCCTGATGTAGTCCGTACATCTGTGGTTCATCCTAAGCGTCTTTGTTTTGCGCGGGTTGATCTTAAGCCCAACAATGCTGCCAGTGGCTGCTAGCCTATCGGTCTTCTCCTGGAGATCAGCAAATCTGCTTGAGATCAGAGCAACATCGTCAGCATAGTCCAGGTCTTCTAGAACTGATATGAATTTCCATCTCAAGCCGCGTCTCTTATCATTTGTGTGCCGCATGACCCAGTCCATGATCAACACCAAGTTGAAGCCAGACAACACACACCCTCGCCGCACGCCACTCTTCACTTCGAACCAGCTAGAATACCTTCCGCCTTCTGTGACGCAGCTTGAGCTCGGATGATGTAGTTCCTTAATAGTCCTGATAAAGATGTCAGGGATGCCATACTGCCCCATAATGTCCCAAAGTCTCTCTCGGATAATGCAATCGAAAGCCTTCGAAAAGTCAACGAAGTTAATGTACACTGGTGGTTGCCATTCCTGGCACTGCTCAAGGATATTCCGAAGAGCAAAGATTTGCTCAGAGGTTCCCCTTCAAGATCGAAATCCTGCCTGCTCCTGCCTAATCATCTCGTCCACGCCACTCTTCACTCTGTCAATAAGGACCCTGCATAGGATTTTGCTTGGTACGGAGAGTAGGGATATACCGCGATAGTTATCACACTGAGTGAGGTCACCCTTCCTCGGCACTTTCACTATGAGCGACTTCTTCCAGTCCTGTGGTACACATTGGTCTTTCCAGATTGTGTTAAAGTAAGTGGAGTTGTTTCACAGCATCCTTCTCGGAGCACTTGAGCAACTCGGCACTGATGCCATCTATCCCTGAACTCTTGCCATTCTTCAGACGGTGGATCGCTTTCCTAACTTCAGCAATTGAGATGTCACCAGTGTCGATGCTTGTGATAACCTCAGGTGCTTGATCTATTACTGGTAGGGGTATGTCAGGTCGTTGTACATTCAAAACTTCCTTAAAGTGCTCCCTCCACCTTTGAAAGACTTCGTCTTCATTTACAAGATGCCTGCCCTCTTTATCTTTGATGGTAGTCATTTTCCTTCCTTGTCCAGCTATCTTTCTAGAGATCTGGTACAGGTCACCACTGCAGTTGTTTCTGGCTGCTGTCTCAGCGTCTTCTTCTAAGTCGTTCAACCATCTCCGCTTGTCTGCCCGAGCGCTGGCTTTCACTTCCTTGTCCTTCACAGCATATGCAGCAGCGGTTCTTTCCTTCATGCGGGCAGACCGTGTACATCCCATCTTCTCCTTTAACCCTCGTCTCTTTTCAATCTTCCTGTAGGTCTTCCCCCTGATCCAGTCTTTCTTCACTCTCTTCTTCTCTCCCAGCACCTTCTTGGCACTCTCGTTGTAGACCTCCTTGAATCGTCCCCACATCTCTTCGATATCAGCTGCGTCATTCGTCCCCAACACCTGGCATCGCTTGCTCACTTGCAGCCGAAATACCTATTTGACACAGGAATCTCGAAGCTTCTTGATGTCAAAGATGATCCTCTCCTTCCTCTTCCTCTTTGTGGTGCATAGTTTCAGGATAACCTTTTCTATCACCATGTGATGGTCCGAGTTGGCATCAGCCCCTCTCATTGCTCGGGTGTCCATCAGCGAACCTCTGTGTCTACCATTGATAGTGATATGGTCGATTTGATTCCCATCTCTTGCATTCGGGGAGGTCCACGTAATCTTATGAATGTCTCTATGCTTGGATAGAGAGCCTCCAATCACCAAGTCGTTGTTGCCATAGAACGTCGCTAGCCTCTCTCCGTTCTCGTTCATTCCTCCAAGTCCATGTCGTCCCATCACCTTCTCCCATCCTTCATTGCCCTCTCCGATTTTGGCATTCAGGTCCCCATCACAATTAGTACATCATGGCTGGGTGTTGTTTCAACCTCCCGCTGCAGTTGTTCATAAAATTCTCCCCTAGATTCGTCATCTGCGTCACTGGTGGGCGCGTACACTTGGATAACAATGAGTTTTGCATAGCGTGAGCTGCAGCGTGCGCTCATGATTCTCTCGTTGACAGGGTTCCAGTTCGTCAATCGTCTTTTCGGTTTGCGTAATCAAGTATCTTTATGGGATGCAGTGATTAGCCGCACGCCCAACCCCCAAACTGGAGGGCCAGTGACCACCATTACGCCTGGCCTCTACCCTTTGACCTGCCCGCCAAGGTTAGACATGCTGGAGGAAGACCCCCCGTCGGTATAGCTCTCAGGGTCATTGAGGCACGCAAGCTCCTCCACCACGACAAGGAAGATATGGCCGCCCTGCCATATCCTCTATATATTTATTTTTACCACATTTAACCCGCAATTTTTTGTACAATTTTGGCCGCAAATTTCAAGTGACGAGATCTAATTCCTGTGTCGAGTTTTTTTTTTTCTCTTTTGCTCCATGAATAATAAATAGGACATGGAGTTAGACTGCGTGTTAGGTTTTGTTTTGCGAGCTTCCAGGTTTTACCTACTCAGTCGAGTCTCTAGGTTGTGTTTGTGTTAATTGTCGTTTGAGCAAAACTAGGCTCGCCCGCTCTTCTGTCATATTTATATTTTACTGCTTTCATTAGGCTGCGCTCTTTTGTAAAATATTGTTTTTACTACTCAAAAAAACATCTTTTTATTTATATCCTGAGCCGCCCTGTCACATCCTCTGTATATTCATTTTTCACCCCGTTTAATTAACAGGCAATTTCGTTTGAAAGAAAATACGGGTGCACAGTTTTGGCCGGAAATTTTGAAGTGACGAGATCCTTTTTACTTCGTTTATGTATGAGACAGTGAGTTAACCTGCTTGTTAGGTTTAGTTGTGCGAGCTTCAAGTTCGAACCCACCTAGTTCAATTCCGATCATAGTTTTTGGTTGTGTTTACTCGTACTGAACGAAATTAGTCCGCTTAAGTCAAGTATTCCGTTATATTTAATTTTCACCCGTTTCTGTAACAGGCGGCGCTAATTTGCAAAACACGTCCTCGATATATTCATTTTTCACCGCCGTCCTGTTATATCTTCTACATGTTGTCTTTTTACCTGAGGCTCGTTTAACAGGAAATAAACAGGATAAAGCATTTATTGGATAAGAAGACATTGCTTCTACTTATGGATTCTTTTATCTTCAGTAAGCTGTTCTACTGTTCTACTGTCTGGTCGAACACAAGCAAGTCTAACATCGAGAAATTACAGTTGGTGCAAAATTTTGCTGCACGTATTGTATTGGGACTCCGAAAGTACGACCATATCTCACAAGGCATCAAATCCTTGAATTTGCCGCAGGTCAGCGATAGACTCCACATAAATGACGCTGTGATGACTTTCAAATGTATTCATAATCTTGTTCCAGACTACTTGATTGATAAATTCATTTTCCGATCTCAAATCGCTACAAGAAACACCAGACAGAGTAATGACTTAAACATTCCACGTTGCCGACTGGCTACCGGACAAAGATCATTTGCATATCGCGGAGCAAAAATCTGGAATGAGCTGAGTGATGATTTGAAAAGTTTACCTTCTGTGAAAGCTTTTAAGGGACACTTGATCAAACATATTTTAAATGTTAATAATGTAAATTCTTAATATTCAATTCTAAACTTTGTAAATTTTTAAATCTTTAATACTGTAATTAATTTTAGACTCCTTTCCCATTTTGTTTATTCATTTTAATTGACGTATTTTTATCATTTTTATTCCTTTTGTAACTGAAAAGCCCCTTTGGGGAGTTGCAAATAAAGTATGTATGTATGTATGTTTTTTAGGGGAAAGTGAGTGCTTAATTTTTGTCGGAGAGATCTTCCTGTGTGGATGTGTTTTGCTTCATGAAAAATAAATGAGACCTGCTTGTTATGTTTTGTTGTGCGAGCTTCAAGGTCGAACCTTCTCAGTTCGTCTTTAGTTTCAGCTTTGTGCTTGTGTTCGCTCGTAATTGTCGGTTGAGCGAAGTTAGGCCTCTCAAGTCATCTATACCGTTATATTTATCTTTTATTTCTTTTTACAGGCTGCGCTCGTTCGTAAAATCTTGTTTTTATTACTCAAAAATAAACTTGTATCTCTGCGCGCCGCCCTGTTATTTCTTCTATGTATTTTTTTACAGAAAATTTTTGTAGAAAATATTGACCGTGTAATTTTTTACGCAAAGTTTGAAGCGACGAGATCTTTCTGTGCCGAGTTTTCTTGTTTGATGAAAAATAAATGAGAGAGGAAGATAAGCGGCTTTGAGGTTTTTGTTGAACGAGCTCCAAGGTCTAACCCAGTTCGATTTTAGTCTTGAAATTGTGATTGAGTGTGTTCACTTCTAATTGTCGGTTGAACGAAATTAGGGTTCTCAAAGTCAACTATACCGTTTTCCCCGCCTTTAACTGCCAATTTTTGCAGGACAAAATGTGCACGAGCACGTAATTTTCTGGAGATTTTGAAGCAAACTTCCACGCCAAACCTTGAATTTCCAAATCAAAGGGTGGTGAATGGCCCTTCAAAAACCATGTGTCTCGCAAAATGTTCGTCGAATTTTACTGTACTTCCAGTTCAGTTTTTTCAATACACTTTGAAGTCCGGTTTAATTTCGCACTTTAGAAAGTAGCAAATGTCTCGGGCGCGCTATTTTCGCCTTCTCCCAAAGTCCCGCAGTTGCCATTCGCCACCGCTTTATGGGAGCTTCAAGTTCTAACCTACTCAATCTGAGTCTTAAAGTTTGTGCTTGTGTTTACTTGTAATTGTCGGTTGAAAGCAATTTTAACAGGCAATTTTTGTATGAAAAAATGAGTCGCAGTTTGTGCCGGAAAATTTGACCAGACGAGATCTTCCGCTTTGTGGATGTTTTTTGCGGCATAAAATATAAACATGAATGAGGCAATGAGTTAAACAGCTTATTAGGTTCTGTTGCGCGAGTTTCAAGGTCGAGCTTACTTAGTTCAAGAGCTGAGCTTACTCTTGAGTTTACTTGTAACTGTCAACTGAACAAAATTAGGCCTCTTAATTCACATGTCTGATTCAGTTTACATTGGTGACATCTATATTGAAATTGTACATTGTTGAAGAAAACGTTTGATCCGTTTTCTCTCTAGCTCTTGAAGAAAGTAGTTTGCTAAAACGAACTTATCAAAATGCATTTCAAAGAGTTTGTCATTAAGTACTTACCCCAATACTGAAGTGATGGAAAAGTTGGCTGCTGATGAACTTGCCCGAGTTGTTGTACTTGTCAGATGGAAGTAGTTCACATAAGATTCTTCCGTTGATGTCGTAACGTGCAGCCACGTTGAAGGAGAAACATGACGGTATGTTAACACATGCAAAGCCACATTCTTTTTCATTGAGGACGTAATCAGTACCAAGACTTGTGATGTTTAAGTACGAGAACTTGTGGGCCTTGAAGTTGGCAAAGGCGACGCCATTGTGAACTCCCCGGCTGATACTTTGAGCGCGTGCATCAATGACGTTAGGTGAACCTGTGTTGATTTCATCCGCAAAGACATGATTACCGAGTCTCTCAAAGGTTTTCACTAAGTTCTGAATCGTCTAAAGAATAAGCATTTTTGTGAAAGAAAGTATACAAATGGAACGTTACCTTTTGAAGTTGGTATAGCGCTGAACGATATCGTCAAAGCCAAAAACATGGTAGAACATTGAAAAAGATCCATCGGAAACATGGATGAGGGTCGCCAAGTTCCGCAGCTTACTACTTATAAATTACGACGAATAATGCGCCGCTCGAAGTTGTTTACAAGGAATATGAATATTTTTCCGGAACGTCTGTTTATGCGAGATTGAGAAGAATCACTTTCAATGTAGATTTTTCAAGACTTTAGGGCGCGATATTCTAATTATCCGTAAAGGACAGCAGGAGATCGCGGGGAGATCACTAAAGAATTAACTAATCGGCCGAGATCATTGCGTAATAAAAAGCCAATTTAAAAGCCAAACAGGCTCCCTCGGGGCGATCAATATGACCCCAACTGTTGTGTATGCTTCCCGCTGAAGATTAAACGGACTATTTTTACAGTTTCACACATCTGTTTAAAGCCCACCTTGTTAGTATTTTGGTGTCTCGGGATCATTTTTCAAGTCGCAAAGTGCAGACCTACGTTCGTTGGGAAGGAACGTCTGATGAGACAAAAAAATGTCTGCGAAGGAGGCTACTTTGAATAAGAAGCAGTAATTGATGCTTAAGTTAGGAAAACAAAATCATCAGCTGCCATTAAAATTGTAATGATAAGGGAAGAGAATAACATCGTTGGTATTATTATTTTCCCTATGATAGCACAATCTAAATCATTTTCCTTTGCTCTATACTAGGCATACTACATACTTTCTGAACGAAATTAATGTATTATTTCGATGCTAATGGCTTTTGTTAGGTCGCTATCGACCAAGTTGCCATGAGGAATGAATAAATATTTTCCAAAAAATAAAAAAAGTTGTTATTTTCTGTAACCTTACTGATGGTCATGGAGGAGAAACGAAGTAAAATCTGTTTTTCAGTGGACATTTTTCGTCAGAGAAATGTTCCCTAGTTGGGATATCTGTTTTGAGCGAATATAAACGTGCGTGTTCCGTTTCGTGGCAATAAATAATGTATTTTGTTTATACATGTAATTTGAACACAAAACCACCTGGTTAGTTGGCTTCATTAGTTGTTTTGTTAGCCTCTAGTGAATGTTGCTGCTCGAATCGCATTATCTTCAGTGCATTAAAAGAAATTATTTATTAATTACATGTTTTACAAATAAGTTTTATCCACATCTTCCTCGAATCGAAGTACACGAAACTTTCTGATTCTTGGTATCCAATCAAATGTAGTACAGGTCAATTCGAACCACGAGTCAAGATCGAGTCAAGTTAAATTTTTCTCCCTGTTATTCTTTTTGTTGTTTGGTCTCTTGGTTTTAATTGTTGTGTGAAAATGATGCACCAGAGGTGCAAGACCAGCAAGATTGACTTCTTGTGTTTTGTCCGCCGTTTGCGAGAGTTATTTCCCCACGTTGGTTCGCATCTGCTTTTCAAAGAAGTAAACATTACTTGGCATCCATTAATTTTCCTCACCGATTCTGATTCAGGCAGGGGTCGCATTTCAACGAAACACCGTCAAAATTGACGTGAAATATAAAAAATAAGCATCTCGTGGCACTCCAGCGTTGTCTTGTAGTATCTACAGGGCCCCTAACACGAAATAAAGATTCCAACCCATTCTCTTGCGGCTATATTGGTGGAGAATATTGGTTTTCTGTAAAACACTACTTTTTATTTATTTATTTATTTATTCATTTATTTATTTTCATCAGAATAATCATATCCAACGTATTCTTCCCTCGTGTCCGGGTTATATGGAAAAGACTACTCCGCAAAGTTAGAAGATGGCGAGGCGCAGAGAGGAATACCGTTGGTCTTAAGCTTATATGGTTTCAAAATGCAATAATCACGATAGCTTCTGTAGTAGCCTCCTACACAGACGCTCGTCACGCTCCTCACGCTCCTCACGCTCTTCACGCTCCTCACGCTCCTCACGCTCCTCACGCTCCTCACGCTCCTCACGCTCCTCATGCTCCTCACGCAAGTTTTGTGTCAAACCTCACTGACTGTTGCTAGGACTAGCAATGTCGAAAGCCGTCATATGTAAATAATATGTAAAAAATTATTTGCACATAATGCATTAGCATATATTAAACAATTAGATTGTGGGCTCCAGATTTCTATCGCGTGACAGTTGACGAGGGCGCAGCCCGAGTCAACTATAGCGTGATAGAAATCGAGAGCGAATAATCTAATTGTTTTAGTATAAATCTACTAGTCGTTCAAAACTTAATTTAAATCCTCTTCACAGATACTTCGAAAACGCCAAGAAGCGGCCGTCATTTTGTTAACAAGGGCACACTGCTACGCTACTCACTATCTATCACAGAATAGATAGTGAGTAGCGTAGCCAATCAGAGAACGGCATTCGTGATAGAACGCTAGTAGATTTATAGTAATAACAGATATACGGCACTCATGTCTGTATGGAACAACTCTCTAAACTATCGAGTTTACAGTGTGTACTTTTAATTTAATCAATCGAATCATGTGTTTATCCGCCCTCAAGTAGCATGCAGCTCACAAAGTTTTCCATGCACATCTCTATAGGTAGACTGGAAAAATTTAAATGAAGAGAAGTTATTCTTCACCGTATTTCTTATATGTTTAACAGGGACGTCAAGTCAATCCGTTTAAACCGAACCATGATTAAGCGGCATGTTTTGATTTCCCAACAGAAACACCTTACCCGATCCTTTTCGAGTTAACATCATACGTTCCATCCAGACTGCTGGCACATTTAAACAACAAAACAGTATTTACACCGACAGGTCGTAACTATATCACGCATTCAGGAAGAATGCCTTTACTAACGCAGAGGTTTTTTTTGTCTAAAATCCTAAGTTAATTCAGATTAATTTGCTTAGAATTCGCCTTGCTATGCTTACTGCTAGGATTAAAAGCCTAGCGCTTCATTCTCAAACCGGCCCCTAGTTAAGACTCGCTCGCACGTACAGTCATGTTTTCTCGAGTTTCATGCCGTCGGCATGTACTTGCCGCGAGTGCAATATTGGCTCAGTGGATTGTCTGTTTCCTTTTTGATTGCATGGTCAGGGTGACTACCTTGGTTCTGGTTTTACGACAGTTAGTTAAAAGCTTCTCTATGTGTTAAATATTAATAATATTTTGTTGGATAAGTCATTACTGAACGTTGTATTTTACGTAATTTCATTTAGCACTCCGCTAAGATGATATGATAAGATGATAAAATCAGGGCTTCATATACGGAGGTCACGGGTTCGAATCCCGTTGAAGCCCTAATTGTTTTTTTTTTTCAGGCTTCTTCTTTCCAGTTGCTTAAATTGGAAAATTTACTGCGATGATCATACTTCACTTTCATCTACTACCGCAGTTCAAATATGAATTATTTCATATATACTTCACATCATTTCACTCACGGGAAGATATGAACTCAATTAATTGACCTCGCTCCCAATGTGTGGCTTCATAGCTCAGTTGGTAGAGCATCGCACCGGTATCGCGGAAGTCACGGGTTCGAATCCCGTTGAAGCCCTGATTTTTTTTTCAGGCTTCTTCTTTCCAGTTGCTTAAATTGGAAAATTTACTGCGATGATCATACTTCACTTTCATCTACTACCGCAGTTCAAATATGAATTATTTCATATATACTTCACATCATTTCACTCACGGGAAGATATGAACTCAATTAATTGACCTCGCTCCCAATGTGTGGCTTCATAGCTCAGTTGGTAGAGCATCGCACCGGTATCGCGGAGGTCACGGGTTCGAATCCCGTTGAAGCCCTGATTTTTTTTTCAGGCTTCTTCTTTCCAGTTGCTTAAATTGGAAAATTTACTGCGATGATCATACTTCACTTTCATCTACTACCGCAGTTCAAATATGAATTATTTCATATATACTTCACATCATTTCACTCACGGGAAGATATGAACTCAATTAATTGACCTCGCTCCCAATGTGTGGCTTCATAGCTCAGTTGGTAGAGCATCGCACCGGTATCGCGGAGGTCACGGGTTCGAATCCCGTTGAAGCCCTGATTTTTTTTTCAGGCTTCTTCTTTCCAGTTGCTTAAATTGGAAAATTTACTGCGATGATCATACTTCACTTTCATCTACTACCGCAGTTCAAATATGAATTATTTCATATATACTTCACATCATTTCACTCACGGGAAGATATGAACTCAATTAATTGACCTCGCTCCCAATGTGTGGCTTCATAGCTCAGTTGGTAGAGCATCGCACCGGTATCGCGGAGGTCACGGGTTCGAATCCCGTTGAAGCCCTGATTTTTTTTTCAGGCTTCTTCTTCCAGTTGCTTAAATTGGAAAATTTACTGCGATGATCATACTTCACTTTCAGTGAACGTTGTATTGTACGTAATGTAATTTAATAATATTGTACCTAGAGAGTTCCACCACCTTCATTCCATATCAGCTGACATTTTCAGCCGTGCAAGGAATTGATTCTCTCTTCTCTACCCACCCTATACAGGCGCCTGCGGGATCGCCTTCACAGGTACTACGGCTAAAACTGTGGCCCCCAAAACTTTGCCACGCCTTTCGTAAATATTTCATAGCTTCGCGTGTTCCCTTTCGTAAATCCGACCAAACCTTACTGGCTTGTGTCTTCGAAATAGCGGCTAGTGTGGCTTAAATACAGGTGCTTAGTCCGTTTTTGTAAAACACTCTGAAGAAGTCTACTACTGGTTTAGTATTTAATTTTAAATTTAAAAAATCAAGACAAATTTAAAAAGAAACGAAAAGTTGTAAATTAACAAAAACAAATTATTAAGCTTCTCTTTCTAAACCGGTTTGTTAAGCCACCTTTGTCTGCTTATACCATAGAGACTAGGCTATGCTACTCAGCTAAATTTACGAGAAGTTATTATTTTATACAAAATTGCCGATTACATTTGCTGTTTCCCTTCTATCGTGTCTAGGATGTCAGCAAATTTCTAATTTTGTTATTGTTGTTTAACTGAAGAGGATAATAGCCAACAAAATTAACTAAAGAACTTTCGGCATTTCTGATTGGCAATTAAACTGGATACATTTTAATAAAACCAAATCTAACGAAAACAAACAAATAAACAAACATAGAAAACAAAACTTTAGCTACACTGGGGAAAAATGAGTTATCCCTATTGCATACGTCTTATCGACAATTTCAATCAAAATTGGTGAAAACAGTGTTTAATAACTTTTAATCAAATCAGCCAAAACCGATAGGAATAGCTGTTCTCAACAGAAAACAAAGCTATGGTTGTTTCGTGCAATCAAGAAACATTGCAACTTCCGCTTTCTAATCAGATTTCTTTGAAAAGTCTCTCGCCATGAGAAACGGAACTGTTCAAAGTTTTTTTCCGCCACTTTTTCACAAATAAAAGTGAAAACTAAATATTGATAAAATATTATTAAACTGAAATTAAACTAAGTAACACTAATTTTGGACTACCTTAGTTGTGCTTTGAACAACTAGGCCCTTGTTAAGTTGAACTGTAAGTAATCATGTCTGGAGGTATCCACTATTATTCAGCTGAAGCTAGCTGAAACACCATGAAATCTCACGTGCTATTGTCGGATTAGTCAGTACCCACAATAACGGACATTACAAAAGGGTGGGGAATTCAACTTGTAGATATAGTAGGAGCCACAATTTTTTACTTTAATGAACACGGATTTGTAGCAACAGTCGTCTTCCCTATTAATGCAGACTTTTCTTGTGACTGTACCCTGAGCCACTGTAGGATGACCTTCCTTCAACCAGGCCGGAAAGTTTGTATCACATCTGCTCCGCCGTGGACATTTTCTCACCATTTTTGTTCCTGCGGCTCCTTTGAAGCGATACCAGCCATTGAGGTTGTAGTCACATCTTTTGTTTCTTGCTACGTAGTTATATTTTCTTGTTTTATCGTTTAAAGTTTTGTAATTCTTGCATATGTCAGCTAAAAATTAAACAAAGAGATGCGTAAATAATTATTCCGTCGAGGAAAAGGTTGTTGTTATTCATCGTGGTAGATGCAATATCAAAGTATATTATCGTTTGTCTCACGATGTAGTCACTTGAGATGTAGATGGCGACGTTTCGACTGCTTACTGCTAGTCTTCTTCAGACGATAAGGTCGACTGATTGCACGGTATCATTTATATCACAAAGGTCGACTGTGATTGGTGTATTTGTTCCATTGTTCCGGCGAGTAGCTGTTCCCTCAGTGGTCCGCTGTTGTACCGTTCTCCTGTTGTTGTGTTTTTTTATCGTGGGCATCCATGCTTCAGGAATTTCAATTCCACCATCCCTGTTGATGTTATTAGGGTGAAATCTTTGTTGGGGTTATATCACATGTTCTTTGCTTGGCGGTTATATCACTGGTACACACGTAGGGTCAAGGAAGCTATTCACATAAGACTTCACCCTAATAGCATCAACCGGGATAGTGGAACTGAAATTCCTGAAGCATGGATGCCCACGATAAAAGAACACATCAACAGGAGAACGGTACAACAGCGGACCACTGAGGGAACAGGTACTCGCCGGAACAATGGAACAATGGGAGGATCGAAATGCACCAATCACAGCTGACCTTTGTGATATAAATGATACCGTGCAATCAGTCGACCTTATCGCCTGAAGAAGACTAGCAGTAAGCAGTCGAAACGTCGCCATCTACATCTCAAGTGACTACATCGTGAGACAAACGATAATACACTTTATTAATTATTCCGTCTTTGGAAGCCTCTTTCGTGGTGTGTGTTGTAGTTTGAATTTGGTTACTTTATGCATTTTTTTCCATCTTATATTGGTTTATCACTTATGGATATGTATCGGCAAACATTTGTAAATGATTTGGACTTCGTCTCCATCTTTCTTAAAGGAGCAAGGTTGTAAAAGGATCTCGCCACCCAAAAATAGCTTCTGCAATAGGTACTTTATTTTTACCATCTTTTTTGTCTATTTAACCGAGATCTCCATGTTTACAGAGGTTATCCCTGGGTGAATAGATTTGTCCTTCAGGGGATGATATTTATTGGTTCTAAGTACAATAAACCGCTAGATGGTTATCATGCGGGATATTTTAACCAACATCGTGGTGGTTCGAACTTCATATGGGTTATTTATCATGTATTTTCCTGTTAACAGTCCTCGCATAACGAGAAACTGATAAATGTACTAACTGTAGCTAACTAACGAGACTAAACCAAGCACAAAATGGGTCTTAAAATTATTTCAAGATAAGAAACCATTGCCTGAAATTTGACAAACCCAATAAGCAAAACGTTTATGGGATTAATTTATTTGAAAAATTCATCTTTCTTCCGTCTTAAAATAATTGTTTTTACACAGATTGGAGTCAGGAAAGAAACATCACAACACCTCTTCTTAAAATAAACACACAAGTTTGCTTTCCAACGCGGATGTTCCAGTTCGTTTCAGGGGACAACAGCGAGCAAATTATAGCACACTACAGCTTACGGCCGTCTACTCAAGACCTCAGGTACAGTTTTTCCCAATATGGACCGCCCTAGCCTGGCAAATAACATGGTTATTTTTCTCCTGCGGTAGATTGGTTTTAATTACAAAAATGTTTGTTTACGCAATTTCGTCATTCAATCGGCTTATATGCCGTCTATTAACGATTCCACTTAAAAAAAATCTTCGCAACAAGCAAGTAATTCAGATATGACTAGACAAAGAAAGATATATTATTAAAAGAAAAGATTTAATTTGCACTACTTTATGTTATTTAGTTGCATTTAGTTCACCAGTTAAGAGCGAATGTGTGCAAAAATCGAGCATTTTCAAAATATGGCGGCAACAGCCAAAAAATCCGCATTTGGCTCATATTCTCAGGTTAGGTTAGGTTGTGAAACAAATCACAACAGACTTCAATTCGTTTGGCTGAATATCGATTTATTTACGAGAAAATTGATAATAACGGAATTTCGAATAACCGAATTTCGTCAAAATGTCGTTTTTGTAGCTCAAAATTTAAGACGAATCTCGAAGCTTCGCGTCGCAAAATGGAACAACCTAGACCAATAAACACTATCAAAGCTTGAAAGCCAACATCAAAACATATGTTGAGAGCAATTTGAGCAATTCTCGTCGATTTATTTACAAAATCTAATCAAATTTATCCGGCCTACTTTTGACGAGACTAAAAATAAGTCAAAAGAAAGGCGTTATTTAACTATGTGCTACACAAAATAAATGTGTGAAAATCTGGCTTTTGGAAGGCGATTGGTATTTCTTTTCGATCTCCAAAGGATTTTTTTGGGGGAAATGATTTAACGCGACATTATCAAATTTGAAAGTTGGATAAAATGCACCGATTCGACGGGGGAAAGGGGGGATGTACACATTCACACGCAAACTCAATTGTTTCGCATTTGAAGTCAAATCTACAATTTATTTAACATATGATCCTCTTACCCTCATGTTGCTGCATTAAAGGAGAGGGCTGCAGTCCTGAAATATTTGCAACGTTCACATAAAAGCAATATAACTTGTCAGAATACCGAGTGCAGCGCACTAAGGTGCGGGATTGCGGTTTATCAAAATATATTGATACAATATTATTAGTCTGATAATAGATATTATGATATTTTATTGATATTTTGGTGATAATAAAATGATAATATCGAGAAAACATTTTCATCACTATGTGCATGTCAAATATCGAAATATCATTATTATATGAGATTATCATTATAGTTGCCTAATAATTTTCTCTCGCAAATTCTGTAATTGTCACTATCATAGTAATTTACCTGAAAAAGTGGTAACTTGAGATATCAAAGTATCACTTTCATATCATGGGAATAGCATGGAAAAGTATAGTTCAGAATAGTAAGCTATCATATCATGTATCACTCTCATCCTCAAATCTCCGTCCAGTGATTTTATCGTGTGACAAAGAAGAACAGACGCTAACAGTGATTATTTCATATATCATGATAATATCAAATCAGTTAATTTCACTGCTGTTTGCTTGCGATTAGCTTTTGTTTGTTGTAAAGGGACAGCATTGTACTGCATCATGCGTTATCACTTTACCACCAGGAAAAGAGGCCATTCTTAATAATATATTCTAATAATATCATGATTTATCACTCTATCACAGGGGGAAGAAGAAATTCTTACTTAGTTAAATATTCTGGTAATATCATGATAACATGCTTATATGATGAAAACATAATGTGGAATATCAAAAAATCAATCCCTTATCACTCACTCACTGCCCATTGTGCCCACTGGCACGTAGGGCAGCAACAAAGTTCTTCCACTTCTGTCTGTCTTTGGCCAGCTGTTGGATCTTGTTCCAGCTCTGTTTTAAGCCCCTCAATTCTGTCTCTACAGTACGACGCCATGTATTCTTAGGCCTTCCACGCTTGCGCCTGCCTTTGGGAGTCCAGAATAGTGTTGTCTTTGTGATGGATTCATTATCCTTTCGAATTACACGGCCAATCCACCTCAAGCGTCGTTGCATATTAATAGTGCCCATGACCTCCTGTTTGCACCGCGAAAGCAGATCCTTGTTGGAAATGGTCTGAGGCCAGAAGATGCCAAGTATTTTTCGCAGACTTTTGGTGTGAAAGGTTGACAGCTTTCCCAGATCACTTTCTAACATTCGCCAATATTCTGACCCATACAAAAGGGTAGACAGAAGATGGCTCTGATAGATCTTGAGCTTGGTATGTGTACTGTACTGTGACGACCGCCACACATTGTTCAGCATCCTGTAGGTGTTTCTGGCTTTGTTTAGCCAGCTCTGGATGTCTAAGCCTGCACCACCATCTTGCCTGACGATGCCGCCCAAGTATTTAAACTGATCGGTCATCGGGAGGTCTTTTCCATTTACCTTGATGGGCTGAGGGTTGGAGATGTTAAGGGTCGTGACCTCTGTTTTGGTAAGGCTGATGTTTAGTCCCACCTGGTGTGCATATTTACTTAAAAGGCTGGTCTTCTCTTGCATGTGGCTGTGGGTGTGAGAAAGCAGAGCTAAATCATCCGCAAAATCTAGATCCTCTAAGGTGGAGAAGAGGGTCCACCTGATGCCCCTGGGATGGTCTTCCGTAGTACGGCGCATCACCCAATCAATGGCTAAGTTGAATAGCAGTGCAGACATCACGCAAACCTGTCTGACGCCCGTCTTTACCTCAAAAATGATATCACTGTTCTCTGCGCTACAAGTGAAGGCTTCATAGAAGCTCTGTATAAGTTGGACAGTCTTCTGGGGAACACCATAGGCTCGAAGTATGTGCCAGAAGCTGTTTCTGTGTATACTGTCGAAAACCTTTTGGAAATCTACAAAGTTTATGTACAGCTGCCTCTGCCATTCGGTACATTGCTCAATGATGTTACGCAGTGTGAATAGCTGATCTGCACAACCCCTACCCTTGCGGAATCCAGCCTCTTCTTGCCTGAGCTGCTGATCTACTGCACTGGAGATTCGTTGGATGATAATCTTTGCCAGGATTTTACTTGGGGTGGATAGGAGGGTGACGCCGCGCCAGTTATTGCAGTCGCTTAGTGGACCTTTTTTGTGGATCTTTACGATGGTACCTTTGGTCCAGTCATCTGGCACTCTCTCCTGCTCCCACATTGCAGTAAACAGGGGCTGTAGAATCTTACTGAAAGTTCAGGGTCAGCCTTGAAAAGCTCCGCATTCAGGTTGTCTTGGCCAGGAGCTTTGTTGTTTTTTAAGGTTTTTATGGCTGCAATGATTTCCTGCTTGTTTGGAGGATCTGTGTTCACATCCAGGTCGGTCTCAGCCTCTTGAATGTCAGCTTCAACTGTGGGTGGGGGTCTGTTGAGGACATCCTTAAAGTGCTCTGCCCAACGAGCCTCCTGCTCTCTTCCGGTGGTAAGCAGTCTACCCTGTAAATCCTTAACAGGGGCTACCTTTCTGCCCCCATACTTGCCACATACCAGTTTTGTGATTTTGTAAGCCTTTCCCTGCTCTCCTCTGTTAACTGCATTCTCTGCCTGTCTAGCAAGTTCATCAATATATGCGCGTTTGTCGGCTCTTGCCATTCTCTTAACACTTCGGTCAGCCTCTCTGTACTAGAGCTTATAGCGTTCTAGCAACCTTTCTGATTTGGTGTCAAGTAGTTTCTTCTTCAGATTTCGTCTGCCCTTGATGGCTCTTAAGGCTGCTGGCTTTATCTACTTCTTCTTCTTCTTTAGTGCCTTCTTAAAACCTAGACACGCCTTGCTGCTCTCTGTGAAAGTGAATGACACTTGCTTCCATATATTGTTGACTTCATCAGGTTCGGACTCATCAAACAGAACCGCCAAGGATTGAAATCGATTTCTGAGTTGAGTGATGAAAGCATTCTTCACTGATGGCTCTTTCAAGTTGTCTGTGTCGAAGCGCTGGTTGCAAGATGGCTTTCGACCAGTGCTCCTTAGCTTCAGCTTAACATACGCCGTGACAAGATGATGGTCACTGCCAACATCAGCTCCTCTTCTCACCTTAACATCCAGAAGTGAGCGTCGCCATGTGCCATTAATCATCAAGTGATCAATCTGGTTCCGATCTCTACCGTTAGGAGAGCACCATGTAAGCTTGTGAATATCACGGTGAGGGAAGATTGTTCCGCCAATGACCAGGTTGTATGCTGCACACAGTTCTGCAAGACGTTCACCATTTTCATTCATAGTACCACAGCCTTCCTTTCCCATTGCTCTGTCATAGCTCGAATTATCACTTCCTACCTTTGCATTAAGGTCACCCATTATAACCAGCATGTCATGACGCGGTAGTTTCTCCAGTTCAGCTTGCAGTTGTGCATAGAAGCTGTCTTTCGTGGTGTCATCACTGTCGTTCGTTGGTGCTTAACATTGGACAAGGGACAGGTTAACATGCTTCCCCTGCATTCTAGCTGTCATAAGTCTGCTGTTGATTGGTTTCCACTCTAAGAGGTACTTTTCCAATCCTTTCTTGACTATGATGGCAACTCCCTCGTGGTGTTAGTTGTCATCCCTGCCAGCATACAGCACAGTTTCTCCAGTTGATGTTTTCACTCTTCCAGAACCTGTTCACTTGCTCTCACTGACTCCTGGAATATGCAAGCAATAGCGCCTCATTTCAGCTGTAACTTGAGCCAGTTTTCCCGTTTGATACAGGGTTCGTACATTCCAAAAACCTATTCTGGTCTTAGTCTTGGTGCCTAGGACTTTCATAATCCTGTCAGTGGCTTCCTTGCGGATTTCACCACTGCCATTCATCCGTGTCATTTGAGTTGACTCTGAAAGGCCACGGCACACAGTTGTGGTTGTATCCTCTGCTGCTGTTTCCGTAACATAACGTTTTTTTTTTACAGGACAGGGTTGTTGGCCCCGTGCCAAACCCCCAATCTGGAGGGCCAGGGGATCACTTTTTGTCAGGCCCCTACCCTTCGACCTGTCCGGCATGGGTGGCCCTACCAGGAGTACAAGACTACAGCCGGCACAGCTCTCCGGGTTATTGGGACACGCAAACCACCCTACCACGATAAGGTAGTGATCCCATAAGGGTGGAATCCCTTATAAAACCGGTGATAAATCGTGATATTAGCAACATCGCTAACAAGAACCATAGAAGATATTTCTTGATATATTTTAAGTGATAATTAGTCAGGATATAGTGATAAACCGCAATGCTGCACTTCTCACGCGTAGCGCCGCCTCCTGATCATGACTTATGTTTACAAAGCGTACCAGTTTCGCGTTTTCTAATTTGGTCTGATTTGAGGTTTCTCTGTTCCCATCTGGTTGAAAATATGAGGCTGCTATTACTTCACGTAATAAACATTTGCTTAAATCTTAGTATTCAACCCTACAGCGAATCAGAGGCAGGCAAAAATGCAGGCAAAAATGTCGTTATTAGGACACCTGTTTCCTCGTTTGGCGGAAGAATGAAAATTAATTCAAAACGTGGTCAACTGAAATCGACAATTGCGGGAAAAAAACTTTGGAGGGGAGGTAGGGGGAAGGGGTGGACGGGGAGGGTTTTGTATTCGCGTTTTACGCACGAATTTTGACAAAATTCACCCATCACCCATACTTTTAGCTGCTTTTAACCAAACCTTTTTCATAAATTCACGAATCACATGTGTCTTTTAGTTGTTTTTCACATGTCACACTAATTTTAGCCTTCGTCACGTGTCATTCATAAACTCTTTGCACCCTCTATCGACGATGAACTAATGGGTCCGTTACTGTGTCGGAAGTGAGAGTTTAGGTTTTGATTTCGCTCAGAAAAATATTCACTTTTATTTCCACGATTGGCGAAGCCGAGAGTTTTAGCAAAAACAACCTTCAACAGATATTTATTTTTATATTACTTCTTCTCCAGAGGCAACGCCCTTATAAAGCTACTCGTACACAGCCTAGGTAGCGCGCTGTCATATTCACATTTATCTTTCCCTATTAGTAGTCTAAAATGGTTTTCGGTAATAAAAGCATTTTGTCGTATCACAAGCTCAAGAAACCCTTAGAGTAATCATTCAATGACTGATTGACTGATGTCCCGGAATTTTCAGGAATTTTCAGGAATTGTCCGTGTTCCTCGTTTTAATTCGTTCCGAATTGTCAATTTATTTCAAATATAGAAATTCGCTTTAAATTGGCATCTTACTAATTATACGAGACGACTTGTAAACACTGTCAATATTGCTTTCCGTAACGTCTTTTTCAATATGGATGTCTGCTGCTCGTTCAAAAGCATAGTTGGAGGAAACTGAGGCTATGACAGACGATCCAGAGAACAAGAAATGGTAAACATACTTCTATTAGCTTATGCAAAGCGGACTGATAGCCATTCAAACAGTTTCGTTTTTTCCGGGCCAAAATATGAAGTCGAACTAATCCTTAGCTGAGGAGCCAAATTCTCTCCTCCTGTTAACATACCTTCTATGGGATGCTTCCCAATTATGCCAGGCCGACCGGTCAGAAACCAGGGCACAACAGTGTGGCTCACTACAGCTTAGGGCCGTCTTACTAGGAGCTTAAGAAAACCACGACGGCAACGGCAACGGCAACGACAACGTCGCTAAACAAAAGGTTTAAGGTGATTCCTTACATTTTCATTGCGCATCCATACTGCGCATAATTTATGACGTCACTAGCGCGCGCTCGCGCACGCGCACATTGAAAACATGGCGGATTTGCTTAGATATTGAGTTCTGTCAGTTGAAAAATGGCTATAGCACACTAACGAGCTCGGGCACCCCAATTTTTTTTTTCAGTCGTTTTAATCAACTAATCATTAGCTTTACGTCAGAAAAGACTGATCTGATTCCTATTGTTGAAAACTGCTAAATAAGGAAAATAGCAACTGCACTGTAGTCTTTTCTATTTGCAGTTTGATAGCCGTGGCCAGCAATTTGGTTCCAATATTTTAACAAGGATTCAGCTGTCTGTCATAATCAAACTTAAAAAGTTTATTTGTGTCCGACCTAAGTATTGACTGTAGTTTGAGGCGTGTTTTCGTGAGTCTAGGTTCACGAAGATTTTACAATAAATTGGAATGCGTTCTTGCAGTCAGCACTAAATAATGCTAAAATGGGACGTTTTCAACGCCTCACTGCTCCTTAACGAGCATGGACACTCCCTTTTTATTTTATAATTAAAGTTCTCATATGATAAATATTCAGTGGACAAAGTTTGAACAAAAATCTATCGACAGTTTTATTTCAGGGGAATTACCTTAATGAGCGGAGCAATGGCTGTGCGTGTGCGTTATAATTCTTGGTACATTTCTCTGCCGTTCTCTCCAAGAAAACAACGTGAAATGACCAAATTCTGCGTTGTCTGGAGAACGTGAACCACGACGGCCAATTTTTTAAATTTTTATTTCGAATTTACCGATGTGTCTTAAATTCAGTTTCGTGATAGCTTTGACAGCGATAGAAAAAGTAAATGACTTTAGGGTACCGCGAGATTCGGAGGTAAAATATAAAATCATTTTTTTAACCGACGTTGTCCTCGGCGTCGCCGTCGTGGTTTCTTAAGCTCCCTATTATATCTATCGCACTCCGACATAATCTCAAGTGCAAATTGGCCGGCCAAGTGATCGGTATCGGGAAAAACTGTGCCCAAGGTTTTGAGTTTTTCTGCGGTAAATTGGTTTTAGTTTCAAATCACGGTTTGCCACTTTGTCATTCAATCGGCTTACGTGCCGTCTACTAACAAGTTCTCGAAAACAAATTTTCACAACAAGCGAGTAATTCACATATTAGGCAAAAAAGATATATTATGAAAAAACAGATTTGTTTCGAACTACTTTATGTTAGTTGCATTTAGTTCAACAGTTAAGCTCTCGCAATTTTTTTTTTCCGTTGTTAAATTTAGCGCATGCAAAGTTTGAAGTTGTACTACAAAAACAATTTCTGTCAGTCGTGGCGAATCACTTGAAATCAAACTTTTCTACCGTAAATTGAAAGACAAAAAGCGGGGAAATTTTTTTAAGTGTATTCCACAGAAATTCTCTTAAATACAGCAACGATCAGAGAAGTAAACTCTACTGAATTCACTCATTTTTTACTTAAAATTGTACGGCGAGAATAACACTGGATTACCCGCCCTTATAGCGCCAAACTCAAAACAACCAAACAAATCCGCACAACTTTAAGACATTCAATTGAATTTAGTTACAGTGACTTTCCTTGCCATTTAAAAGTTAGTAGAGATAAACTTGCGTTGATTTATCGTCGATAGAAGAGTAAAAAAGGCAAAAGATTGATGATTATCGCTAATTCGTTCACGCAAAAAACCACGATTCCGCCCGCCGTGAGCAGCCGGATGGGAAAATTCAGTCCACTGCCGGAACCAATCAAATGGCAGGATTTGTTAGATTTCGTCCGCTCACCAACTGAGAAACGGAAGTAAAACTACTAATCATAAAAACTATGTTGCACCTTCACAATTACGACCGTTCTTTACAAATCCATCTTTGCACTCGCAGTTGTACGATCCAACCTCATTCTTGCACACAGAGTTAGCAACAGCAACACAAGGGTTGACCTTCGCAGCGCACTCGTTGATATCTAAAAACAAAGGGATGTGAGTGTTAGTATCTCAATAAAAGGTCGAGTGTGCCATTACGAGCAGGAAAAGGACTTGTAGTGTAAAAATAAAATACTTAACACGTGACAATGGCAATGAAAGGAGAAAAACTGGATGGTATCTACGATCTATGATTCACGGGAGGAGAAACATTTTCCCCCTGTGTGTGTGTTATTTTTTTTTTAAATACCGATGGGTTTTAGAATTTAGATAATATTTTGCGTAACTGGGGAAGGAAAAATGTAAAACGTCTTGTCGAGCCTGTGAACAGGTTCGAGAAGCGGAAGGAAGAAAGACAAAAAAAAGACGTTTCTTTTTCGATACTGACGAGGAAAAATGCTGGAGCAGTCTCAATCGAGCGTGAACCAAACACAAAACGAGTTTCAATATTATTTCAATTTGAGAAACCATTGCTCTGCCTCGAGTTTAACAAATCCAATAAGCAAAATGTTTATGAGATTAATTTTTTCAAAAATTCAACATTTTTCAGTCTCAAAATAATTGTTTTTACATAGATTGGTGTCAGGAAAGAAACATCACCTTTTAGAATAAACACATAACTTTGCTTTTCAACTCGAATCTTCCAGTTCGTTTCAGGGAACAACAGCGAGCAAAGTATAGCTCACTACAGCTTACGGCCGTCTTATTATATCTATCGCAGCTAGAGAGTGTCTACGACACAATCTCAAATACAAATTTGCTGCTCAGGAGATCCGTATTGGGAAAAACTGTGCTTGAGGTGTTAAAATTGGTTTTAGTTTGAAATCACGGTTTGTTCACGCAACTTTGTCATCCAATCGGCTTACGTGACGTCTACTAACGAGTTTGCGTAACAAATCTTCGCAACGAGCGAGTAATTCAGATAGTAAACGAAAAAGAGGTATTACTAAAAGAACAGATTTATTTCGAACTACTTTATGTTAGCTACATTTGGTTCACCAGTTAAGTTCTCCTTTTTTTTTTTTTTTTTCCGGTGTGAAATTTCGTGCAAAGTTTGAAGTTGTACTACAAAAACAATTTCTGTTAGTCGTTCCGAATCACTTGAAATCAAACTTTTCTACCGTAAATTGAATAGCAGAAAGCGAGAAAATTCATTAAGTGTATCCCACAGAAATTCTCTTAAATACAGCAACGATGAGAGAGGTAAACTCAACTGAAATTGACTCATTTTTTACTTAAAATTGTATGGCAAGAGAAACAGTGGAGTATGCGCCCCTATGGCGCCGAACTACAAAGGACCAACCAAACTCGCACAACTTCAAAACACTCAACTGAATTTAATTACAGTGACTTTCCTTGTCATTTAAAAGTGAATAGAGATAAACTTGCGTTGATTAATCGTCAATGGAAGTGTAAAAAAGGCAAAAGATTGACGATTAGGGCTAATTTGTTTACGAAAATAGATCAACACGACGATTCCGCCCGCCGTGAGCAGCTGGGTGGGAAAATTCCGCCTGCTGCGGAATCAATCAGATTGCAGGACTTGTCGAATTCCGTCTGCTCAACAACTGAGAAAAGAAAGAAAAACTGCTAATCATAAAAACTATGCTGCACCTTTACAATTAGGACCTTTCCTTACAAATCCACTTTTGCACTGGCAGTTGTACGATCCAACCTTATTCCTGCACACAGAGTTAGCAACAGCAACACAAGGGTTGACCTGTGCAGCGCACTCGTTGATGTCTAAAAACAAAGGGATGTAAGTATTAGTATCTCAATAAAAGGTCGAGTGTGCCAATACGAGCAGAAAAAGGACTTGTGGTGGAACTAAACTACTTAACACGTGAAAATGGCAGTAAAAGCAGAAAAACTGGATGGTATCTACGATCTATGATTTACGGGAGGACAAACATTTTCCCCCTGTTTTTTTGTTTTGTTGTTGTTGTTGTTTTTTATTGCCGATAATATTTTGCTTAACTGGGCGAGAGAAAATGTAAAAAGTCTTGTCGAGCCTGAGAACAGGTACGAGAAGCAGGAGGGAGGAAGAAAAAAAAGACATTTCTTTTTCGAAACTGACATGGAAAATATACTGGAGTAGTGTCAGTCGAGCGTGAACCAAACAGAAAATAGGTCTGAAAATTATTTCAGTTTGAGAAACCATTACTTTGCCTCGAGTTTAACGAATCCAATGAGCAAAATGTTTATGAGGTTAATTTTTTCAAAAATTCCAACTTTTTCCGTCTCAAAATAATTGTTTTTACATAGATTGGTGTCAGGAAAGAGACATCACAACATCACTTTTTAAAATAAACACATAACCTTGTTTTTCGACTCGAATCTTCCAGTTCGTTTCAGAGCACAACAGCGAAGAAAGTATAGCTCACTACAGCTTACGGCCGTTTTATTATACCTATCGCAGCTAGAGAGTGTTTACGACAAAATTTCAAATGCAAATTTCCCGCTCAGGAGTTCCGTATTGGGAACTTAAAACTGTGCCCGAGGTCTTGATTTTTCCTGCGGTAATTAAATTGATTTTAATTTCAAATCACGGTTTGCTTACCCAACTTTGTCATTCAATCGGCTTACCCGCTGTCTACTAACGAGTTTGCGTAACAAATCTTCGAAACGAGCAAGTAATTCAGATAGTAGACAAAAAAGTGGTATTACTAAAAGAACAGATTTATTTCGAACTACTTTATGTTAGTTGCATTTAGTTCAACAGTTAAACTCTCGCATTTTTTTTCCGGTGTTAAATTTAGTGCATGCAAAGTTTGAAGTTGTACTACAAAAACAATTTCTGTCAGTCGTTGCGAATCACTTGAAATCAGACTTTTCTACCGTAAACTGAATTTCAGAAAGCGAGAAAATTCGTTAAGTGTATTCCACAGAAATTCTCTTAAATACCGCAACGATCAGAGAAGTTAACTCAACTGGAATTGACTCATTTTTTACTTAAAATTGTACGGCGAGAGAAACACTGGAGTAAGCGCCCTTATAGCGCCGCCAAACTACAAAGAACTAACCAAACTCGCACACCTTCAAAACACTCCATTGAATTTACTCATAATGACTCTACTTATCATTTAAAAGTGAATAGAGATATACTTGCGTTGATGAATCGTCGATGGAAGTGTAAAAAACGCAAAGGATTGACGATTAGGACTAATTTGTTTACGAAAATAGATCAACACGACGATTCCGCCCGCTGTGACCAACCGGATTGGGAAATTCCGCCCTCTGCCGGAACCAATCAGATTGCAGGAGTTTGTTGAATTCCCCCCGCTCACCAAGTGAGAAAAAGAAGAAAAACTACTGATCATAAAACCTGTGTTGCACCTTTACAATTGGGACCTTTCCTTACAAATCCATCTTTGCACTGGCAGTTGTACGATCCAACCTTATTCTTACACACAGAGTTAGCAACAGCAACACAAGGGTTGACCTGCGCAGCGCACTCGTCGATGTCTAAAAACAAAGGGATGTAAGTATTAGTATCTCAATAGAAGGTCGAGTGTGCCAATACGAGCAGAAAAAGGACTTGTGGTGGAACTAAACTACTTAACACATAAAAATGGCAATAAAAAGCAGAAAAACTGGATGGTATCTACGGTCTATGATTTACGGGACGACAAACATGTCCCTCTGTTTTTTAGTTGTTGTGGTTCGTTTGTCTTTTTTTTTTAAATTGCCCATAATATTTTGCTGAACTGGTCGAAGGAAAATGTAAAACGTCTTGTCAAGCCTGTGAACAGGTACGAGAAGCAAGAGGAAGAAAGCAGAAAAAAAGACCTTTCTTCGATACTTACGTGCTGTCTACTAACGAGTTCGCGCAACAAATCTTCGTAAGGAGCGAGTAATTCAGATACTAGACATGAAAGAGGTATTACTAAAAGAACAGATTTATTTCGAACAACTTTATGTTAGTTGCATTTAGTTCACCAGTTACGTTGTCCAATTTTTTTTTTCCGGTGTGAAATTTCGTGCAAAGTTTGGAGTTGTACTACAAAAACAATTTCTGTCAGTCGTTGCGAATCACTTGAAATCAGACTTTTCTACCGTAAACTGACTTTCAGAAAGCGAGAAAATTCGTTAAGATTATTCCACAGAAATTCTCTTAAACACAGCAACGATCAGAGAAGTTAACTCAACTGGAATTGACTCATTTTTTACTTAAAATTGTACGGCGAGAGAAACACTGGAGTAGGCGCCCTTATAGCGCCGCCAAACTACACAGAACTAGCCAAACTTGCACAACTTCAAAACAATCAATTGAATTTACTTACAATGACTTTACTTATCAGTTAAAAGTGAACAGAGATAAACTTGCGTTGATGAATCGTCGATGGAAGTGTAAAAAAGGCAAAAGATTGACGATTAGGGCTAATTTGTTTACGAAAATAGATCAACACGGCGATTCCGCCCGCAGCTGGGTGGGAAAATTCCCTCCTCTGCCGGAACCAATGGGATTGCGGAATTTTATTGGATTCCTTCCGCTCACCAACTGAGAAAAGGAAGAAAAACTACTATTCATAAAAACTATGTTGCACCTTCACAATTACGTCCGTTCCTTACAAATCCATCTTTGCACTGGCAATTGTACGATCCATCCGTATTCTTGCACTCAGAGTTGGCAACAGCATCACATGGGTCGACCTGTGCAGCGCACTCGTCGATGTCTAAAAACAAAGGGATGTAAGTGTTAGTATCTCAATAGAGGGTCTAGTGTCCCATTACGAGCATAAAAAGGAATTGTGGTGGAAAAACTTGTGGTTGAAATAAGCTACTTATAAAGTGAAAATAACAAAAAGGAAATCAAACAAACTTCAATAGAACCTTGTAACAAACGAAACCACTAGAAATGGCACCTGAATACACTACAAATTCTAAAACGTTTGCAAGGAATATAGAAACGCCTTTAACAGATACGTTTTGTTAGAGTAATCGTGTGGCTAGCTAACAGGAAATTGTCAATGTAATTAACCATGCAATTCTGCTCTATGTCGATCGATTGTCGACATTTCAACCCTATTACTTACACAACATTTAACCTGGTGTTATCTAGTTTCACGTTGCGTTGCAGCGCTGTACGCAGTAGCAGTGGAATTCGTTTACTTGTCAGAGTAAATTCTGTCTTAACTTTCAAAAAACTTCTCACTTCATTTCTTCTCCCCCACGGAAGGTGTAAATTAGGTCCTGGAGCCACGTTAATCCGGTCAATAGCCTCTCTGTCCTCCTTCTCCTCCCCCCCAACCCCCCTCCCCTCTCTCCCATACTGGAGGTGAAGTTATGTTATGAAGTTATGACCCTGGAACTACACCCCCAAGTGTGTTTAGCATGAGTAAATCTGGGTCATGTGTCCGCTCACAGGCAAACTTTCACAAGGAAATACATGCTGGAAAGAAGAACAGATTAATGTTTCCCAGCAACTGGTTTCTACGAGACCATAATAGTCAAAAACGAATTGCTCGCGTTGCTTGCCCTTTTCCAGTAAATTATTTCCACGAAATATTAAGGCTGGTGATGTTTTCGGTTACGGTTATACCTGTTTCACACTGTGTTCCATTAAAGCCTGATGCGCAGCTGCAGTTGAATCCGTTCACTCGGTCTGTGCAGGTCCCGTTGTTCTTACAGGGATGCCTTGCACAGTCATCGATATCTGTTTAAGACAAGACAGACAGGACAGCCATTCTTATTCACTACATTATGGATCAAACGGATCACAACGCGCCAGAAAGTAGGTATATATTTTATATATATATATATATATATATATATATATATATATATATATATATATATATATATATATACAGAAATAGGAAACATCTTTATCAGATGTCCATCAGTATCATAATTCAGTCAGAAGATTGCAAGGGATCTGCTCCTTGAAATACTGTTCCATGGAGAGACGATTTCTTGATTTCTCGGCGTAAAATGCACGGGGAAGAAAGAGAGAGAGAGCAGACCAGACCCCAATCTTTACACGAGCTCTTGAACAATGCGATCGTGTTGCCTCAAGGCATACATAAATGTTATTGGTCTTGGCCTTGTCATTTATAGAGGGATTTTCCACTTTCGTATACTTTTAAGACTAGGGTATAAGTTTAAACTTCAAATTTAAAAATAAAATTTGAAATATTTTTTTTAAAAATACAATAAAACTGAGTTACCGAGAAACGTTTAACACAATATTTCGATGTCGCTATGACATAAAATTAAAAAAAAATATCTGTCTTAGTATATACAACGTACGCAGTGTGAGGTAATGAAACAAACCAATGTTTTTTATAGCAGTGAGGTAAGGTAAGAAAAAGTAACTTTATTTAGATTCCGCTGGGCGACTTCTTCTTTATGAAGAGCATATTATAACATGTCATATCAAGTAACTCTATCATCTTTTAAGTTTTATCGTCGTCTTACCTGTTTGGCAAATACTTCCTGTGTATCCTTTTGCACAAAGGCACACAAAGCTGTTTTTCTCATAAATTGAAACGCAAGTTCCACCGTTCTGGCACGGTCCACTCATACATGGAGACTAAGAAATAACCTGAAATTTAGTAACTGAAGGTAGGCTAAGCTAAACTAAGCTAAGACAAACCCCGTAGAGACCATCAGGTGATGAATGACCATTCTACTTCTTGTATATATCGCTAATCAACACAGAAGCTCAATGGCAGAGAGAAAAAGTTGAAAGCTTTCTCGCTGGGAATTCACTTCGATCGATGATGAAAAACATGATAGCGGCCTCCCAACCTCAGTCGGACCAGAAATTGGTTAACCATAACGCAAGAAAGCATCTCTTCCAGAATCTTTGTGATTGTATAATATTTCACCTACTGAAATTGTGCTGATAACTAGACACAAAAATATAAATTAATTCGCTAAATAACTATTCGGCTCTTTTTCAACAGCACATCTCGGCCGATTTATCCGGATACAAGGGACAGAAACCTTCTGGTTGTGTAATGATTCCGTCTTCACCGAAAATAAGAATGGATGAAATTACGGCAACATCGACAGTTCAGCCCAACACAAGTACAGGAACTTAATCTATTTTTACTAGTGCCAAGAAGGACAAGTGAATGTTTTCACAACTGCTCGGTTCTGAAAAGCTAAGAGTTTGAACAAAAAGAGTTTAAAAGACAGCGAACTATTTTCAGTGACAGTGACGAAAGCTATTTTCTGCGGGCTGTATGATACAGAGCAGCGTAAATGCAATATTAGCCGACGTGCTTTTGGAGAAATAACATGAGGTAAATCGTGTTCAAAAAGAAAATTACATGGTGGCCTGAAGAATATAGATTTTATTTTCTCGGGTTAAAAACAATATTTTACAAGTCGAAAATATATATATTTTTTTATCACTCGCACTGCCATCACTCACACTCACTCATCCTCATCGCTCCTATGAGGACTCTTGAAGCCGGCCAGAAGATCACGCCATCCACCCCGGTCTGAGGCCAATGCAACAGCAGCTCCCCATGTATGCCATCCGAGCTTGTTCTTTTCCATCTCCACGGTTCTTTTCCGCGTCTTTCTCGGTCGACCTCGCCTCCTCTTACCTTCAGGTGCCCACGCAATACAGTCCTCAAAATGTTGTCAGGACTTTTCCTCAATACATGTCTTAACCATCGGCATCTTCTCACCCGTATAAGGCCTGACCTCGGCGTACTACCTATGGCTTCGTACAGCTCTTCGTTGCTCAGATAGTTGGGCCAGAATCTCCTCAACACCCTCCTCAAGCATGTGCAGTGAAACACATCCAGTTTGATGAGATCAGTTGCTGTCACCCTTCACATTTCGGCTCCATACAACAGCACGGACAGCATGTTCGAGCTCAGGATGCGCAACTTGGTCTTCTGGCTGAATCTGCCTGACCTCCAGATGTTCTGGAGTCTGGTGAATGCAGTTCTCGCTAGTGCTAGTTGTCTCTAGATGTCTGCTTCTGCGCCGCCAAGTTTGACAAGTACTGAACCTAAGTACACGGAGGATTTTACATCTTCCATCTCCTCTCCTTCTATCCTGATGTAGTCCGTACATCTGTGGTTCATCCTAAGCGTCTTTGTTTTGCGCGGGTTGATCTTAAGCCCAACAATGCTGCCAGTGGCTGCTAGCCTATCGGTCTTCTCCTGGAGATCAGCAAATCTGCTTGAGATCAGAGCAACATCGTCAGCATAGTCCAGGTCTTCTAGAACTGATATGAATTTCCATCTCAAGCCGCGTCTCTTATCATTTGTGTGCCGCATAACCCAGTCCATGATCAACACCAAGTTGAAGCCAGACAACACACACCCTCGCCGCACGCCACTCTTCACTTCGAACCAGCTAGAATACCTTCCGCCTTCTGTGACGCAGCTTGAGCTCGGATGATGTAGTTCCTTAATAGTCCTGATAAAGATGTCAGGGATGCCATACTGCCCCATAATGTCCCAAAGTCTCTCTCGGATAATGCAATCGAAAGCCTTCGAAAAGTCAACGAAGTTAATGTACACTGGTGGTTGCCATTCCTGGCACTGCTCAAGGATATTCCGAAGAGCAAAGATTTACTCAGAGGTTCCCCTTCAAGATCGAAATCCTGCCTGCTCCTGCCTAATCATCTCGTCCACGCCACTCTTCACTATGTCAATAAGGACCCTGCATAGGATTTTGCTTGGTACGGAGAGTAGGGATATACCGCGATAGTTATCACACTGAGTGAGGTCACCCTTCCTCGGCACTTTCACTATGAGCGACTTCTTCCAGTCCTGTGGTACACATTGGTCTTTCCAGATTGTGTTAAAGTAAGTGGAGTTGTTTCACAGCATCCTTCTCGGAGCACTTGAGCAACTCGGCACTGATGCCATCTATCCCTGAACTCTTGCCATTCTTCAGACGGTGGATCGCTTTCCTAACTTCAGCAATTGAGATGTCACCAGTGTCGATGCTTGTGATAACCTCAGGTGCTTGATCTATTACTGGTAGGGGTATGTCAGGTCGTTGTACATTCAAAACTTCCTTAAAGTGCTCCCTCCACCTTTGAAAGACTTCCTCTTCATTTACAAGATGCCTGCCCTCTTTATCTTTGATGGTAGTCATTTTCCTTCCTTGTCCAGCTATCTTTCTAGAGATCTGGTACAGGTCACCACTGCAGTTGTTTCTGGCTGCTGTCTCAGCGTCTTCTTCTAAGTCGTTCAACCATCTCCGCTTGTCTGCCCGAGCGCTGGCTTTCACTTCCTTGTCCTTCACAGCATATGCAGCAGCGGTTCTTTCCTTCATGCGGGCAGACCGTGTACATCCCATCTTCTCCTTTAACCCTCGTCTCTTTTCAATCTTCCTGTAGGTCTTCCCCCTGATCCAGTCTTTCTTCACTCTCTTCTTCTCTCCCAGCACCTTCTTGACACTCTCGTTGTAGACCTCCTTGAATCGTCCCCACATCTCTTCGACATCAGCTGCGTCATTCGTCCCCAACACCTGGCATTGCTTGCTCACTTGCAGCCGAAATACCTATTTGACACAGGAATCTCGAAGCTTCTTGATGTCAAAGATGATCCTCTCCTTCCTCTTCCTCTTTGTGCTGCATAGTTTCAGGATAACCTTTTCCATCACCATGTGATGGTCCGGGTTGGCATCAGCCCCTCTCATTGCTCGGGTGTCCATCAGCGAACCTCTGTGTCTACCATTGATAGTGATATGGTCGATTTGATTCCCATCTCTTGCATTCGGGGAGGTCCACGTAATCTTATGAATGTCTCTATGCTTGAATAGAGAGCCTCCAATCACCAAGTCGTTGTTGCCATAGAACGTCGCTAGCCTCTCTCCGTTCTCGTTCATTCCTCCAAGTCCATGTCGTCCCATCACCTTCTCCCATCCTTCATTGCCCTCTCCGATTTTGGCATTCAGGTCCCCCATCACAATTAGTACATCATGTCTGGGTGTTGTTTCAACCTCCCGCTGCAGTTGTTCATAAAATTCTCCCCTAGATTCGTCATCTGCGTCACTGGTGGGCGCGTACACTTGGATAACAATGAGTTTTGCATAGCGTGAGCTGCAGCGTGCGCTCATGATTCTCTCGTTGACAGGGTTCCAGTTCGTCAATCGTCTTTTCGGTTTGCGTAATCAAGTATCTTTATGGGATGCAGTGATTAGTCGCACGCCCAACCCCCAAACTGGAGGGCCAGTGACTACCATTACGCCTGGCCTCTACCCTTTGACCTGCCCGCCAAGGTTAGACATGCTGGAGGAAGACCCCCCGTCGGTATAGCTCTCAGGGTCATTGAGGCACGCAAGCTCCTCCACCACGACAAGGAAGATATGGCCGCCCTGCCATATCCTCTATATATTTATTTTTACCACATTTAACCCGCAATTTTTTGTACAATTTTGGCCGCAAATTTCAAGTGACGAGATCTAATTCCTGTGTCGAGTTTTTTTTTTTCTCTTTTGCTCCATGAATAATAAATAGGACATGGAGTTAGACTGCGTGTTAGGTTTTGTTTTGCGAGCTTCCAGGTTTTACCTACTCAGTCGAGTCTCTAGGTTGTGTTTGTGTTAATTGTCGTTTGAGCAAAACTAGGCTCGCCCGCTCTTCTGTCATATTTATATTTTACTGCTTTCATTAGGCTGCGCTCTTTTGTAAAATATTGTTTTTACTACTCAAAAAAACATCTTTTTATTTATATCCTGAGCCGCCCTGTCACATCCTCTGTATATTCATTTTTCACCCCGTTTAATTAACAGGCAATTTCGTTTGAAAGAAAATACGGGTGCACAGTTTTGGCCGGAAATTTTGAAGTGACGAGATCCTTTTTACTTCGTTTATGTATGAGACAGTGAGTTAACCTGCTTGTTAGGTTTAGTTGTGCGAGCTTCAAGTTCGAACCCACCTAGTTCAATTCCGATCATAGTTTTTGGTTGTGTTTACTCGTACTGAACGAAATTAGTCCGCTTAAGTCAAGTATTCCGTTATATTTAATTTTCACCCGTTTCTGTAACAGGCGGCGCTAATTTGCAAAACACGTCCTCGATATATTCATTTTTCACCGCCGTCCTGTTATATCTTCTACATGTTGTCTTTTTACCTGAGGCTCGTTTAACAGGAAATAAACAGGATAAAGCATTTATTGGATAAGAAGACATTGCTTCTACTTATGGATTCTTTTATCTTCAGTAAGCTGTTCTACTGTTCTACTGTCTGGTCGAACACAAGCAAGTCTAACATCGAGAAATTACAGTTGGTGCAAAATTTTGCTGCACGTATTGTATTGGGACTCCGAAAGTACGACCATATCTCACAAGGCATCAAATCCTTGAATTTGCCGCAGGTCAGCGATAGACTCCACATAAATGACGCTGTGATGACTTTCAAATGTATTCATAATCTTGTTCCAGACTACTTGATTGATAAATTCATTTTCCGATCTCAAATCGCTACAAGAAACACCAGACAGAGTAATGACTTAAACATTCCACGTTGCCGACTGGCTACCGGACAAAGATCATTTGCATATCGCGGAGCAAAAATCTGGAATGAGCTGAGTGATGATTTGAAAAGTTTACCTTCTGTGAAAGCTTTTAAGGGACACTTGATCAAACATATTTTAAATGTTAATAATGTAAATTCTTAATATTCAATTCTAAACTTTGTAAATTTTTAAATCTTTAATACTGTAATTAATTTTAGACTCCTTTCCCATTTTGTTTATTCATTTTAATTGACGTATTTTTATCATTTTTATTCCTTTTGTAACTGAAAAGCCCCTTTGGGGAGTTGCAAATAAAGTATGTATGTATGTATGTTTTTTAGGGGAAAGTGAGTGCTTAATTTTTGTCGGAGAGATCTTCCTGTGTGGATGTGTTTTGCTTCATGAAAAATAAATGAGACCTGCTTGTTATGTTTTGTTGTGCGAGCTTCAAGGTCGAACCTTCTCAGTTCGTCTTTAGTTTCAGCTTTGTGCTTGTGTTCGCTCGTAATTGTCGGTTGAGCGAAGTTAGGCCTCTCAAGTCATCTATACCGTTATATTTATCTTTTATTTCTTTTTACAGGCTGCGCTCGTTCGTAAAATCTTGTTTTTATTACTCAAAAATAAACTTGTATCTCTGCGCGCCGCCCTGTTATTTCTTCTATGTATTTTTTTACAGAAAATTTTTGTAGAAAATATTGACCGTGTAATTTTTTACGCAAAGTTTGAAGCGACGAGATCTTTCTGTGCCGAGTTTTCTTGTTTGATGAAAAATAAATGAGAGAGGAAGATAAGCGGCTTTGAGGTTTTTGTTGAACGAGCTCCAAGGTCTAACCCAGTTCGATTTTAGTCTTGAAATTGTGATTGAGTGTGTTCACTTCTAATTGTCGGTTGAACGAAATTAGGGTTCTCAAAGTCAACTATACCGTTTTCCCCGCCTTTAACTGCCAATTTTTGCAGGACAAAATGTGCACGAGCACGTAATTTTCTGGAGATTTTGAAGCAAACTTCCACGCCAAACCTTGAATTTCCAAATCAAAGGGTGGTGAATGGCCCTTCAAAAACCATGTGTCTCGCAAAATGTTCGTCGAATTTTACTGTACTTCCAGTTCAGTTTTTTCAATACACTTTGAAGTCCGGTTTAATTTCGCACTTTAGAAAGTAGCAAATGTCTCGGGCGCGCTATTTTCGCCTTCTCCCAAAGTCCCGCAGTTGCCATTCGCCACCGCTTTATGGGAGCTTCAAGTTCTAACCTACTCAATCTGAGTCTTAAAGTTTGTGCTTGTGTTTACTTGTAATTGTCGGTTGAAAGCAATTTTAACAGGCAATTTTTGTATGAAAAAATGAGTCGCAGTTTGTGCCGGAAAATTTGACCAGACGAGATCTTCCGCTTTGTGGATGTTTTTTGCGGCATAAAATATAAACATGAATGAGGCAATGAGTTAAACAGCTTATTAGGTTCTGTTGCGCGAGTTTCAAGGTCGAGCTTACTTAGTTCAAGAGCTGAGCTTACTCTTGAGTTTACTTGTAACTGTCAACTGAACAAAATTAGGCCTCTTAATTCACATGTCTGATTCAGTTTACATTGGTGACATCTATATTGAAATTGTACATTGTTGAAGAAAACGTTTGATCCGTTTTCTCTCTAGCTCTTGAAGAAAGTAGTTTGCTAAAACGAACTTATCAAAATGCATTTCAAAGAGTTTGTCATTAAGTACTTACCCCAATACTGAAGTGATGGAAAAGTTGGCTGCTGATGAACTTGCCCGAGTTGTTGTACTTGTCAGATGGAAGTAGTTCACATAAGATTCTTCCGTTGATGTCATAAAATGCAGCCAGGTTGAAGGAGAAACATGACGGTATGTTAACACATGCAAAGCCACATTCTTTTCCGTTGAGGACATAATCAGTACCAAGACTTGTAATGTTTAAGTACGAGAACTTGTGGGCCTTAAAGTTGGCAAAAGTGACGCCATTGTGAACTCCTCGGCTGATACTTTGAGCGCGTGCATCAATGACGTTAGGTGAACCTGTGTTGATTTCATCCGCAAAGACATGATTACGAAGTCTCTCAAAGGTTTTCACTAAGTTCTGAATCGGTTAAAGAACATGCATTTTTGTTAAAGAAAGTATATAAATGGAGCGGTACCTTTTGAACTTGGAATGGCGCTGAACGATATCGTCAAAGCCAAAACCATGGTAGAACATTGAAAAAGATCCATCCGAAACATGGATCAGGGCCGCCAAGTTCCGCGGCTTACTACCTATAAATTATGACGAATGATGCACCACTCGAAGCTGTTTACAAGGAATATGAATATTTTTCCAGAACGTCTGTTTTCGCGAAATTGAGAAGATTCACTTTCAATGTAGATTATTAAAGACTTTCGGGCGCGATATTCTAATTATACTGCATACGTTCTGAACGAAATTAATATTTTTCCAGAACGTCTGTTTTTGCGAAATTGAGAAGATTCACTTTCAATGTAGATTATTAAAGACTCTCGGGCGCGATATTCTAATTATACTGCATACGTTCTGAACGAAATTAATGTATTCATTTCGATGCTAATGGCTTTTGTTAGGGCGTTATCGACCAAGTTGCCAGGAGGAATGAATAAATATATTCCAAAACATAAAAAAAAAATGTTATTTTCTGTAACCTTACTGATGATCATGGAGGGGAAACGAAGTAAAATCTGTTTTTCAGTGGAAATTTTTCGTCAGAGAAATGTTTCCTAGTTGCAACGTCTATTTTGAGCGAATTTAAGTGTGCGTGTTCCGTTTCGTGGCAATAAATGATGTATTTTGTTTATACATGTAATTTGAACACAAAACCACCTGGCTAGTTGGCTTCATTAGTTGTTTTATTAGCCTGTAGTGAATGTTGCCGGTCGAATCGTATTATTTTCAGTGCATTAAAAGAAATTATTTATTAATTACATGTTTTACAAATAACTTTTATCCATATCTTCCTCGAAGTACACGAAACTTTCTGATTCTTAGTATCCAATCAAATGTAGCACTGGTCAATTCGAGCCACGAGTCAAGATCGAGTCAAGTTCAATTTTTCTCCCTGTTATTCTGTTTGTTGTTTGGTCTTTTGGTTTTAATTGCTGTGTGAAAATGATGCACCAGGGGTGCAAGACCAGCAGGATGGACTTATTATGTTTTGTCCGCCGTTTGCGAGAGTAATTTCCCACGTTGGTTCGCATCTGCTTTTCAAAGAAGTAAACATTACTCGGCATTCATTAATTTTCCTCACAGATTCTGATTCAGGCAGGAGTTGCCTTTCAACGAAACACCGTCAAAATTGACGCGAAATATAAAAAAAATAAGCATTTCGTGGCACTCCAGCGTTGTCTTGTAGCTTCCACAGGGACCCCTAACACGAAATAATAGATTCCAACCCATTCTCTTGCGGTCATATTGGTGGATAATATTGGTTTTGTGTAAAACACTTATTATTATTTTTTTTAATCACAATTATCATATCCAACGTATTCTTCCCTTGTGTCCGGGTTATATGGAAAAGACTTCTTCGCAAAGTTAGAAGATGGCGAGGCGCAGAGAGGAATACCGGTGGTCTTAAGCTTGTATGGTTTCAAAATGCAGTAACCACGATCGCTTCTGCAGTAGCCTCCTACAAAGACGCTCGTCGCGGTCGTCACGCTCGTCACGTTCTTCACACTCCTCACGCAAGTTTCGTGTCAAACCTCACTGACTCTTGCCAGGATTAGGAACGTCGAAAGCCGTCATGTGTAAATAATATGTAAAAAATCATTTGCTCATAATGCTTTCGACATTGCTGATCCTGGCAGTTGCAGGACGCGTGTCACACAAGAACCTAATGAATGAATGCCCTAGCTCACCAACAGTCTCTCTATAGCTCAGTGGTTAGAGCGCCGGTATCTGGGGGCATGGGTTTGAACTCTGATTGTTTTCTTTGTCCTGCACTCGTGCAAACATTTCATCTCTATTATTTATTCACCGAGCTGCAAATTTACCATCTTTCATTATCATTCGATGCATTTATTTCTTCCTTTTTATTGGCCGAGAGCCCAACACGTGACCTGCCTACAAATTGTGGTCTGCTCATGCGTAGTAACGTCTAAATGTATTTTGCTGCAAATAATATTCTGCTCATGCGTAATTTTAACCACGCTCTTGTGTGAAAGATGGGAGAGAGTGGTTTATTGTGAAAGAAAAAACTTGGTGATTAAATGCTAAAACAATTATTGAACTCGAACATACTTTTCGCGCTAGACCACATCACCCGAAAACAATTGACCAAGGCGAAATATTGAGGCCTAGGAAATGGACGAGCATGCTAGGCAGGCATGTCTACTGAACAATCAAGTCTGTCTTGGGGTATTTCACGGGAATATCCCCCCAAAATTTGCATCACTTGTATAAGTTCAACTGTACAAAACTTGACAAAATGTTAATAGGCCTAGTTTTGACTGGTTCTATTTGTGAAGGTAATTGAAAGGTGCAGCAGTTACAAGATGACTGCGAAAAATTCCCTTCAAATGAAGTTAAAATTTTGCGGAAAATAATAGATACATGTATTCCAAGCATTGCAAGCGGCTGCTTTCAATAAACTTTATTTAGATTCACGATCTGAAACGTGTACATCAGTTTTTTTTTTAAGCTAACATACAGTTACAGAATTATGGCGCTCATGTCTGGATGCAACAACTGTCTGAACTATCGAGTTTACAGTTTGTACTTTTAATTTAATCAATCGAATCATGTGTTTATCTGCCCTCAAGTAGCATGCAGCTCACAAATTTTTCCATGTAAATCTCTATAGGTAGACTGGAAAAATTTAAATGAAAAGAAGTTATTCTTCACCGTATTTCTTATGTGTTCAACACGGACGTCAAGTTAATCCGTTTAAACCAAACCATGATTATGTGGCATGTTTTGATTCCCAACAGAAACACCTTACCCGATCCTTTTCGAGTGACCATCATATGTTCCATCCAGACTGCTGGCACAATTAAACAACAAAACAGTATTTACACCGACAGGTCGTAACTGTATCACGCATTCAGGAAGAATGCCTTTACTAACGCAGAGGGTTTTTTGTCTAAAATCCCAAGGTAATTCAGATTAATTTGCTTTGACTTTGCCTTGCTATGCTGAGGGATTGGATTAAAAGAAGCCTAGCGCTAAATTCTCTAGCGCTCCTAATTAAGACTCACTCGCACATACATCTTTTCTCGAGTTTCATGCCGTCGGCATGTACTTGCTGCGAGTTCAATACTGGCTCAGTGGATTGTCCGTTTCCTTTTTGATTGCATGGTCAGGGTGACTACCTTGGTTCTGGTTTTACGACGGTTAGCTAAAGGCTTCTCTATGTGTTAAAATTAATATTAATATTATTTTGTTCGATAAGTCATTACTAAACGTTTTATTTTACGTAATGTCATTTAGCACTCCGCTAAGATGATATTGGGCCTGAGTGTAGTTTGAAAATTGCAGTTAGATTGAAAGAAAACGGAAAAAAATGACTGCTTGAAAATTAATTTGTTGCTGCTCGAATCTATAAGGGAAATAATAACTTCATGGGACGCAAAAATGTCAGGGAATACTGAGATTAGGTGGGATAAAAGTAAGTTTCATTCTTATTTCGTTAACTTGAATGTTAATTCAATGTTTATTTGTTGCTACTTGAAATCTATTTTTGAACAAATTAATTAACAATAATTTCAATGCTTTTCTTTTGACTCCTGGTGCCTTTTCACGGAAAGCTTGGCATGCTACTAGGGCCCTTAAATGAACTGTACTGCTGCAGTAAATATAACTGAACACACATGTAGGGTACTATGTATAACTTATATTAGGCCCGGGTCGCACTAGAGCCAATTTTGTTTGTATAAGTAATAAATCTGTCAAGATCAACAAGTAGCGTAAAATAAGTGCGACCCCCAGTTTCAAAAACTTGCCAAATTTTTGCGGATTGCCAAAATTTCGCCAATCTTCAAAGAAGCCGAAGTGCTTCCTCGGAGGCTTCCAAATTTTGGCAAAGCAAACAATTTTGCTATTCTAACCATTTAAATGTCATATTTTTTAAAACATGCCGGGATAAAATTACGGCGAGAAAATAACTTTGACGGCTAGTTCAGTTTGGCGCGTGCGATGGCGGGACAAAATCATTTTTTACCCGGTCCATCTGACGCTTTTTTCAGTTATTTCAATGCAAACGAGGAATATAAGCGGCGTTTTTATTCAAATTCTTATGACTCGTGCCCTGGATCTGGTTACTGGCAGCAATTTGAAGAGATGGCTAAAGCGAGACAATCTTCTTCGATCGCAAGTGGCGCAAGCAACAACACAAACGCAAGCCGAGCAAAAGTGCTCTTCCAACTATGGGCCGGAACTCACGAGTTGCTGTATAGCGGAGAGTCAAGAACATACAACGTGGATAAAAATCTGCGAAGAGAAACTCTCGGATGATTAATTGTTACGTATATTTCAATCAGCAACGTTTTGGTTCCAGCATGTTGGCCTAATGCGACCACTGTCAAAATTTGGAACTTACGAAATTTTTGCCAATTATTTTCCTCGCCAAAAATTGGAAATATTTTAAACAAACAAAATTGGCTCTAATGCGACCCGAGCCTTAACAATGATAATTATTAGGGAGTTTAAGCAAATCGATACGGCTGGCTCTAATAGGGCTGCCGGAAGTAAATTTGCCCCAAAATGAGACACTGCGCATCTACGTCGGTTGCATCCAGCCGTAGCGTGAAATCTGACTACGTGAGTCGGATGTTTTGCCGTAGTGGTCACTACCTCGGGTTTATTTCGCTTCTCTGGTCACCCTGTTTAAATATTGATTATTATTACATCTCGGCATTTTAAGAATTCCATTGGATACTATATCCTTTAAACTCAATTTAAGTCAAAGATTGTGTCAAGGTTGCCTTTCATAAGCTTGTAAATCCGTATCCTGAATTTACGATAAGTTTTGGCAAAGGTGTTGGAATGGGGAAGCGAGTCAAGTGAAATATTCGTGTTGAGCACGAGGTTGTTTTTCTTCGGTTAAGTTTGCTTTGAGGGTTTAGTGAAGATGTTTTATATCTGGATAACTATACGATGCTATTTTGCTTCTTTGAGTATTGATATATTTGTGTTCTTAACTCGATATTCTTTGAGATGTTTGTCTCTGAAATTATATATTTCATCCATGAAAATTGTTATGGTACAAAGTGTATGGCATTCGCTTTCGCTCAGAAATAATCTGTTCGTCCTACCGAATAACGGCCATCGTCCTTTGAGCGAAGCTATTTGGCTGTGAGAAACTAAATAAAAGAGATTTGTATTTCGCTTTACTCGCTAAACTTAAAATTTGGCAGACCACCGAGACGTACTCTCCCCAGACCTTTTCAGTCACGGCAGCCGTAGTAGCACCAGCCGTAGTGATTTGCTTAAACTCCCTATTATCATGTGTAATCCAACTTGTATAATTCAATTTGTATGCACTTTGCTTTACACTGTAATGCAAATGAGAAAAGTTAAAAAGGGTTATTGATATTCATTGCTTATTAAATAACAAAGGTACTGGACGTATATCTATAAGTGACTATTGTCCGTTTATATACCTTATACCATGTTGGCACTATAGCTTAAATATATTTACAAATTAAATTATTTAAGCATAATTAATACAGGGGAATGGCAAGTCCTCTCAATTAACTATGATGTAAGCGAGTTACTACATTTTATGTAATAACGAATATGAAAACTAAGGATTAATTTGGGAGAAAATGTCTTTATTAGGTTGAAAAAAATCCTGCATTGAAGAATTATGCAAAATGTAAAGCAAATCGATGTGAAGAAAAGTGAAATTCTCCTATGAAAACACCGAAGAGAGTTTGAGATAGACGATTGGGTAAAGGAAAGAGAAGATTTAAATACTGAATTTTTTCTTGACTCGCTTACCCACACAGAGATATATATTTTTTTTCGATAGCGTGAAGAAACAGGCAAAATTTCTGCAAGAGAATTTTTTTGGAGCACGTGATTTACCGGTTCAGCAAGCCCAACGGGAATCAGCAGCCTTAGAACTTCCAGTGATGAGATAATTTCTTTTGTAAAATCCGCCATATTGTACCTACAGAGTTGCACAACCGTCATTTCATATCAGCCGACATTTTCAGCCGTGCTAGGAATTGATTCTCTCTTTTCTACCTGCCCTGTACAGGCGCCTGACGCTGTCGCATTCATTGGTACTACGGCGGCTAAAACTTTGTCACGCCTTGTGTACATCACCCTCACTTTGTCATAGATGAGAGGCCCTGGGGACGAGGTTGGGCTGAATATTGATAAAATTATCAAATTGTCAGGGTTTTTTTTTTTTTTTTTTTTCTAATCACACTGCATTTCCGTCTCTATCAACGAAAACAAATGGATTTCTCAAATCCCCGACAGAACTATGCGCTCGAGCGGGGGCCGAAATCTTCCTGCGTTGATTCAATAGCGTTACCTTTTTACAAAAAAGTATTTCAAAACATTTTCTAAGCAGCTCAGTGAACATTTTTCTTGGACGAAAATGTTTTCTTTGCTAATTTTTACAGGACTTAGAGGTTACCAGTCGTCGTAAGAACTTGAGGGAAAAGAAATGGCAAAGATCAAAAGTCACACTTATCCTGGACTAACTTAGTAGTGCTTTGAACAGCCAGGCTTTGATTAAGTTTTGCTGTAAGTAATAATACCAGGCAGTATCCACTAATACTCAGCTGAAACACAAATCCCAAAAGCCATGGCCGGATTAGTCAGTACCACAATAACGTACGCTACATCCCAACCCCTCTGGGTCAGTCAACTTGTAGATAAAGTAGGAAGTGCAGTTTTTAACATCAATGTAGACTGACGATTGGCAACATATTCCAAACTCATTAATGCAGGCTTTTCTTGTGACTGTACCCTCAGCCACTGTAGGATGATCTTCACTTAACCAGGCAGGGAAGTTTGCACCACATCTGCCCATCGTTGGACATGTGGTCACCATTTTTGTGCCTGCAGCTCTTTCAAAACGATACCAGCCATTGAGGGTTCTGTCACATTTGGGGTTTACTGTTACGTAGTCATATTTTCTTTCTGCATCTGTCAGAGTTTGGTAGTTCTTACATATGTCAGCTAAAAAATAAACAAATAAATACGTAAATAACTCTCCCCTCCGTGGAAGCCTCTTTCGTGCTGTGTTGTGGGTTGTTGCTTGTAGTCTTAATAATGGTAATAGGACTGAGTGGAGACCAATTCGGTCTGTAATCATACGAGTGATTAACAAAATCGGACGACCGTGAAGCGGGAGTCCGATTTGTTAATCACGAGTATGATTACAGACTGAATTGGACGACACGATGTCCTGTTACCAATTAATCAAAACTATGACAAAATTCGAGAAACGAACAAACCATCGATTGAGCGCTGAACGATTAAACGTCGTTATGAATGCTCAAAAACACAGCAGTTTACTCAACAAAGTGCACTGCAACAGCGCGCACAAAATGACACGTACTGTCCAATTACAAGCATGACGCGTACACTGTCCAATTAATGCTCAAATTGGGCTGCTGATAGCCAATCACGTTGGAGAATTTTGTTATAGTTTTGATTAACTTGGTAACTTCATGCATGCTGTTCCATTTCATTTAACAATTATTCACCGAAGTGGAGGTGAATAGTACATGCTAATCACCTCCGAGTGAACTAATCAGAGCGCGCGAAAAGCACTATTCACTTGTGTGGTGTATACTAAAAACAATTATTGGATGAGGATTTTGTGATATCCAGAAAAATCAAGGTCGAGGTGGGGGTGATCATCCGAAGCCGAAGGCTGAGGCTGATAACCCCTGATATGATGTGATTACCCGTGACCCAGAGTGTCCTTCACATGATTATTGTATAATTTGCAGCTAGATGACGTCGGAAGAGGAGGCGGGAGAGTGGAAGCTTATTGGAGGAAGCGGAAGCACTAAACCGAGGTAAAACCCCGGACGTCTATTTACCTTGGTCAGGCATGTCACAAGGAGCCAACACTATCTCGTCAGGTTTAATTGAATCGAACCAGTAATAACCGCTGACTACATTTTCTTCTTCACTCGCCCTGATCTCGGCGCACGACTCAGCTGGCAACTCGGGAACGGATCCAAGGGGAACTAAAAATATAGAAAAGACAAATAACACTGCTCTTTCAGGGCTTTTGTGTCATAATTGTCTCGCTCTCTGCGAGCATTGTTCTCAGTCCTCAGAATATAGAGAGATTTCGGGTACCTTTATGTAAGAGACGAATACTTTTCTTATAAAAAAAGATAGAGATAAACACTCAAAGAAGAACAATACCTCTTCCATCTAATCGTTTAATATAGAGCCGATCGCTGTCCGGAACAAAATCTTCAGGTCTGGCTTCTTTGGTGCGGTTGTTCAACTCACATATGCCTTGGCTGATGACGTAGTTAAAGCTTTGACATCTGATGTCATGGTTACACTTGTCTACACACTTCAACCAGTTTGCAGTTTTCTTGGCCATGAAGATATGTCTTTTTAACATCATGCCGGGGATGGAATATTCACTTCTACACTGCTGAGCGTCCAGTTCGTAAGACATCTGACACATCACAAGCAGCGTGAAGACCAGACTCATTCTCCCAGCGTGAGAAAGCCAACGGCTAGGTTCTGAAGTTGTGAAATTTGTATGGTGAAAAAAAAGACTGACTCTTGAATAATAATAATAATAATAATAATAATAATAATAATAATAATAATAATAATAATAATAATCACTTTATTTAAGTGTCGATGTATTTAGCACTAATGTCCTAATTGGGGACACTGTAAATAAATAAACAAATATTTCAAATATAACATAAACTATTAAGAATCCCAACTGGTTGGAGGCTGACCAGTTGGCTATTTACACAACGCGGTCGAGGAGTTGAACTCGGGGCTACCGAGAACAAATCCAGATAGCGGTAGGGTGGAGGATTTGAACCAGGGACCTCCAGATTTCAAATCCAGCGCCCTAAACCACTCGGCCACGCCGCCATGTCCCAACCTTAAAAGCTTCCCCTTTTGTAAGTGTCGGAAGTTCTTTTTGGGCGTTCTGCGTTACGCTTGGACGCAGGACATCTGGGTTCTAGATAAGCGCGCAATCAGTGTAAACCTTGAAATCAAAAGAAGCTTAAAATACAATAGCCCTTATTTAAAAATTATTGTTTGAATTCAAAGCTTATAGACAAAAAGATAAACAATCAAGACAGTGAGAATGAAATAGAAACAATAACTAAATCTACAGTATCTCAAGTACAAGTCAAGTGCTGCCTCCGTTAGAAACCTGAGTCAAGCCCTGTTACTATGGAGCGACTCGGATTGTGGGAACTGCTGAATTTAACTACCGCTCAAACAACGCGCTTCTTTGGTTAGAGGTTTGATTCCACGGAGAAAAAAGTGAAAAACTCAGACAGAGACATAAAAACATAAGAAAGTAAAAACTAACGATATAATGTCCCGACGTTTCGGCGACCTTATGCCGCCATTAGAGAGTTTAAGCATGACGTTTACGGCAGACGGCAAACGGCAAATATTACCTCTGAATTTTTATTCTTTTCTTCTAATCCTTAAATAAATCTCACAACCATAGAAAAATGTCTCCTACCATTCACCGCAAATACAAATATTTTCACTCTAAAGTACAAACAGCTGAGGACAGACGGGAAAAGTTTCATTTTTGCCGTTTGCCGTTTGACGTATATATAAACGTCATGTGTAACCTCTCTATTATCAAGGAATGGGAATAGGAACATATTTGACTGGTTAATGAACGAAATTTTGTACATCAAACAATTAAGACCACGCTTGAATGTACAAACAGATTCGATCTCCGCTATAGTCTTTGTCAAATTTAACTTCACTTATGTAAATCTATAGCAAGAGATAATCTCTTCTCCACAGGAATTACCTCTTTTGAACTCGCTCTGATTTATTCATTCCTTGATAATGGCGTCATGAGGTCGCCAAAATGTCGGGACATTATTTTTAAATGTCGAGACCTTAGTTTTTGCTTGCTTATTTATTTCAAAAGCATGCATTATTAATACATACATATATGTTTCAGTATCTAGTTAAACAAAGAAAACGGCTAAAAGTTATGACACTAGGAAAAAAATAGCGCATGCAGGGTTCATGATGTATGTAATGGGGGAAAGGGGAGGCTATGATGATTTTTCAAGTTTTCCTTATATTTTTGAGAAGCCCCACCCCCCCGCCCAACCCCAATGTCCTCAGCAAGTGAAAAAGAATAACATAACTTGTTAGAAACTTAATCTAAGGTGATAATGAAATGTAAAAATGGTACTGGTTCTGCAATGCTGGCCGAATTATGTACAACCTGCGAAATTTGGTTTGATCCACATGTAAAAATGTGGTTATCACAGAGACGTCAAATGACGCAAAGAAACAGTTGGCATATCAAAATTTGGGTCTTATCTTTTGCATTCATCGCGCATCGTCCATTAAGGGACAAAATTACACTCGCAATTGAGGCAGAAACGAAAAAAAACATATTCAAAATGATTATTTTTCTCCATTTTTGCCAGTGATTATTAAATATCACATCAGTTTTTACCCAAGAAAATTTTAACATGACAATTTTGCGTAATGCTCACGAATTCTAACTGAATGAAAATATTAAGTTATTAGATCAATTGCCTTGAGAATGGAGGATCGCACGTAACAGGCTTGTAGCTGACAAACCTGTAGCTGTCGGATTCTTGATCAAATTGAATGTTTAAAACCTGGGTTTTTATTAAGAGAGGAAAACCGGTGTACCAACGAAAACCAACGAGCGCAAATTCACACTTACAGCACAACAATGTCTTCAGTTCTCAAGTCTTGTAGGAAAAGTCACAATAGCACAGAGATAGCACCAGCTGGAGATGTGTAATCGAGATACCAGTTCATTATAAGTCAATACTTAACAAATAAAGAAACCCAAGCCTTGTATTACACTGTGATAAAACTTGACGGGTATTTGAGAACACGAGGGAAATGTAGAAAACACGAGCCGCAGGCGAGTGATTTCTGCATTTCTCGAGTGTCCACGCTTTTTCTATGTTTGATACTCTGATGAAACATGGGTTTTTGACCAATCAAGTCCAATCAGGAGCCATAATCGGGGAAGGAGACCGTAAGTCTTGGGATCCACGCGCACCTACGATATGGGACAATTTTGCTATTTTTAGAAGAGTATAAAAAGGAAATTTAAGGCTATAAATTAAAATGTAAGGATGTTTTCGAACTCACCCTCCGCATACGTTGGACGAAGCATTATTGAAATCCAAGACAAAAAAAAAAAAAAACGAGCGCACATCCACTTTTACAGCACAACGGTGTCTTCAGTTCTCAAGTCTTGTGGGAGAAGTGAGGATAGCATAGAGATAGCACCCCCTGGAGATGTGTAGTCGAGATAGCGCTAGCAGCTCATTGTAAGTCAATATAGTGTAATAAAAGATGGTGTGTTGTGTCACGGGGGTTGGCAAACGTGGCAACTGTGACAGGTGAGCCATTCAGATCGATTTCTGCTCATGTCAGTTTGACTCCACCTGCTCTAGCTTGGTGTTTTCGTTTAAATTACGCACGTATAACGTGAGCTAAGTATTTCGATCTGTGGGTTTGTAAGCTTCGTTTCAGGAATTTCTTTGATTGCGTGCTGTTTACAGGTGAATATTTCTTTCAATGAAAGATACGATTTTTAATCCTCCTCCCAAAAGGTCCAAACTTATGTTTTTAACAATCACTCAGTTAACCAAGTCATTATCCACGATGCTTCTGAATTTGCTTTGCAAGATTAAACATTGATTTCGTTAATTTTGGCTTCATATGTTTTTTTGTTCAAGGTAGCTTTGTTTATGATCGAATGCATATCTATGTCAGAACGTCATTACGACTTCGAGATAGGCTTATATTTAAATTTCGAACATTCTATTCTGCGGCCTTGCATGCACATTAGATTTTTAAAGCAACTGAATTTGAATTTATGCTTTTTCCTTTGGCAAACAGATTGTACGCTTCTAATTTTGCCATTCGCGTGAGGCGCTTGTAACTTAAATGTGACAAACTTCATTCATTTTTCCGAAGAAAAAAAATGAAAATAAATAAAACAAAGTGAAATTATAATCATTATGGCACGTGTTACAATTTAACTCCTGGTTTCTTGGGGGTCAACTGGCTTAACTATCCACAGCCTTTACTGTCAAATTACTGAAATTATTTTGTGAGTGATTTTGAAGCGCTAAAATAGTGCATTTAATTAGGAGGAACACCTTGGTTTTAAAAACTGTCTCTTTACGTGCGATTTTAGTCCGAATTAAAAAAAAGGTGGTGAAAAGGGATGCATAAATCAATAATAGAAAACATGACAACACCGAAGATAATTCGGAGTCAGATGATTGGCTAACAAAAAGAGAACACTTGCAAAATTTCTTGCGAAAAAAAACTTACAAAATGTCTGGAAGAGATTTCTTCTGCTGGTTTCGTAATATGTACATTATATACACATAAAATACCAGCTCAACAAGCTGCAACAGAAATCAGCAGCCTTGGAACTTCCAGAGATGAGATAATTTCTTTTGTCAAATTCGCCATATTGTACCTAGCGCCGTTCCACCACCGTCATTCCATATCAGCCGACATTTTCAGCCGTGCAAGGAATTCATAATTCTCTCCTCTCTACCCGTCCTGTACAGGCGCCTGACGCTATCGCATTCATTGGTACTACGGCTAAAACCGTGGCGACAAAGCTTTGCCACGCCTTGCGTAAATATTTCATAGCTTCGCCTGCTCCGTTTCGCAAATTCGGCTCAACCTCTATGGTTTGTGTCTTTCGAAATAGCCGCTAGTGTGGCTACAAGCGTTTAGTACATTTTTGTAAAACTCTCTCAAGAAGTCTACTACTAGTTTAGTATGTAATTTTAAATTGAGAAAATAAAAAAAGTAAAACAAAAATTGTAAATGCAAAAGAGGAATGCTTCCCTTTGCAAAACTGGTTAGTTAAGCCACTTCATACAATCTGCTTATACAATAGAGGCTACGCTTTGCTCCTCAGTTAAATTTACAAGAAGTTATTATTTTATACAAAATTGATTACATTTGCTGTTTCCCTTCTATCGTGTCTAGGATGTCAACAATTTTTTAAATTTTGTTGTTATTGTTGTTTAACTGAACTGGGTAATAGCCAACCACGTTTACTAGAGAACTTTCGGTATTCCCGATTGGCAGTTACACTGTTGTTGTTGTTGTTGTTGTTGTTTAAAAAAACAAACAAACAAACAAACAAATGGAATAAAAACAATAAAAAAAAAAACAATGATACAAAACAAAATTCTCACTCCAGCAAACCAAAAACGAGTTATCCCTATTGTATACGGTCTATAATCAACAATATTAATCAAAATTGGTTGAAAAAAAAGTGTTCATAAACTACTTTTAAACAAATCAAACAAAACTGATAAGAATAGCTGTTCTCAACAGAAGACAAAGTTATGGTTGTTCCGTGCAATCAAGAAAAATTGCTACTCCCGCTTTCTAATCAAATTTCTTTGTAAAATGTGTCGTTTTGAGGAGCGGTAGTGATGAAAGTTTTAAATAACCCTCACTTTTCCAAAAATTACAGAAACGACAGAATATTGATGAAATTATCAAATTTCAAGTTGATCGAAGTTTCCAGCTTTCTTGCATAGGTGTAAGTATTTTCTTTGCTAATTTTTTGAGGACTTAGAGTTTGTAACTTGTTGTCAGAACTAGACAGAAAAAAGAAATGGCTAAAGATTATAAAACTGAAATCAAAAGTATAACGCTAATTTTTGACCAGCTTGGTCGTGCTTTGAACAACCAAACCTTGGTTAAGTTTTACTGTAAGTTATAATGTCAGGCAGTGTCCACTCTTATTCAGCTAAACCACAAATCGCATGTGCTATGGCTGGATTAGTCTTACTCTAATGAAGAATGATCTGTCACAACAGCCTCCAAAATAGTGAATGCAAACTTTTCTTCTGACTTTAGCCTCAGCTACTGTAGGATGGCCGCCACTCAACCACGCAGGGAAGTTTGCATCACATCTGTTCCTCGGTGGACATTTCGCCGTTGCCATTTTTGTGCCGGCAGCTCCTCGGATACGACACCGGGCTTTTTGTGCTGACCGCGGTTTACTGTTACATAGTCATATTTTCTTTGTGCATCTCTCGGAGTTTTGTAATTCTTACATATGTCAGCTATAGAAAATAAACAAAGAAGTACGTAAATAATTCTTCCGTCTTTAGAAGCGTCTTTCGTGCTGTGTTATTGTTTGTTGTAGGACGACCAAGATAGCCGCTTGATTTGTCCAGCTTAGCATTACGAAATGCTCCATGTACAGGATCGTACAGGACCTGGCAATTTTTAAACCTTTTGTGTATCAGCGATTCCGGGAACGTTTTCCTGAAGACAATTCTATCTGTACCTTCAGAAGCCTAAAATCTTTTTGCGAAGAAACACTGTGCACATTGTTTGAACGCTGTGTCTGATTAACGGTCCAAAATAAGACAAACACATATAAATGCAGAGTATTCTTACCTGAAAGCTCCAGCTCCCAACCAGAACGTTTTCGATACGTTGTGTGTGCGTAGTCGATAAACACTCGATCATTGGAGAGAGCAGGATTTAGCTTCGCTGGTCGTTCGGTATCGTTTAAGTCCAAAATGAGACCAGCAGACGTTCGATTATAGCGTTCGTGTAAAACCGAGAGAAAATGGATATCATACGTTTGTCTATTAATTTTGTGACTATGAATATCGGACCGACTTCCGTTCGACTTCCAGTTACAGACGACCGAATAGTTCCGAACACAATCCCAAAATTAGACACTCTACTTACTTACGCATATGATAACATAGTGGCTAGTGTTGCCTAGCAACAGTAGCCACACAAACTAATGATAAAAACTGTGTTGCACCTTCACAATGAAGACTGTTCTTTACAACTCTATCTTTGCACTGACAGTTGTACGATCCATCCGTATTCTTGCACTCAGAGTTGGCAACAGGATCACATGGGTTGACCTGTGCAGCGCACTCGTCGATGTCTAAAAACAAAGGAGTGTAAGTGTTAGCATTGAAATGTCACAACGGATGGTTCAGTGTCCCATAACGAGCACAAAAATGAATTGTGGTGAAAAGAAACTACGTACAGTAACAAGAGAATATAACCAAAACAGAATCAGAAAAGACTTTAACAAAGCCTTCAGTATGAAAGAAATTACTAGAACTGGCGCCTGAAATCCACTCCAAAACCTTCACATTTCTTAGATTCTTACACGGAACATAGATTGCCCCAAGCCTAAAAGCAGAGTCCCTGGGTCAGGCTATTCAAAGCCCGATTAAGCTAGCCCACGTTAAGCGAGAATTTTGATTCGAGTTTTGTAACTTTGCGGTGAGGGTTTCTGTATATTGTCTGGCCTTCTGTTTTTGAGTTTGAATAACCTCAAACTACACAAGACAAAAGCAGTTAAAATCACTTGTGTACAAGAAAAAAATTTATACTTTGGTTAACTTTTAATCCTGGGTTAGCGTTAACCGGCTTCCTGACAACCCGGCCCTGATAACAACAAGTTAACCTAATATGAGCCATCGATCCAGTCGAAAACCCAGCACCTGGTCAGCGATCAAATTAAAAAAAAAACATGACCTCGGTGAGATCTAAACTTCAGCCAGTGATATGGTCACGCGATACTGGTCATCGCATGCCTTGTTTTGACAGGTGTCACTTTTGACCGTAACAGCGATGTCCAATATCAAAGAAGTACGCTGTAAACCAATGCTGCATGTCTCTGTCAACCATTAGCTGCAGTATGGCCGCCATCTTGCGCGACTCCGTCGTCGTCGCCGTCGCCGTCGCCGTCGTTGTCGTGCGAATGCGCCCGCGAACAATACCGCTAGCCATGATAACCATGTGAAAATCAATTCATCATGGGTTTCCTTTTCTTTCCTTTATAAGCATGGTCTTCGCTTCCGGAGCTCCACTATTAGCCGGTAATCGTGAGGCTGGCTAACAGGAAATTGTCAGTGGAATTAACTCCACAATGCCGTCATCTGTTGATCGATTGTCGAAATTTCAGCCCTATTACTGGCACGTAAGGTTACCTGATGTTATCTGCAGCGATTACCGGTTTCCCATTGTGTTCCATTAAAGCCATTAAAGAAACTTTGAATCCTGGGTTAGCGTTAACTAGCTTCCGAACAACCCGGCCCTGATTACAAGAAGTTGACCTGACATGAACCCTAGATCTTATCGAAAAACAAGCACTTGGTCAGCGGTCAACTTCAAAAAACACGTGTTCTCCTTAAGCTTTAAACTTGAGCCCGCGATATGTTTACCTGATACGGGTCAGCGGATACCTTGTTGTGACTGCTGTTAATTGACCGTGAAATGGATGTCCAATACCAAAGAAGTACGCTATACGGACCAAGGCTGCCTGTCTCTCTAAACCCATTAGCTGGAGTATGGCCGCCATCTTGCGTGACTCCGCCGTCGTCGCCATCCTCGTCGTCGTCGGGCGTAGGCGCCCACGCGCAATACCGCTAGCTATGATAACCATGAGAAAATAAAGTCATGGATATCCTTTTCCTTCCTATTTAAGTATGGTCTCCGCTTGGCGGCCCATTGGGCCGCCGGAGCTCCGCCATTAGAGAAATCGTGTGGTTGGCTAACAGAAAATTGTCAATTAAATTAACCCCACAATTCTACCATCTGTCGACAATTTCTGCCCTATTACTTGTACGTGATATTACCTGATGTTATCTGCAGCGATTGCCTATTTCACATTGTGTTCCATTAAAGCCGTTCATTCGTCAAGGTAAATAAAGGTTGTAATAAAGTTGTTGTAATAATAAATTTTGTCTTAACGTGCAAATACTTCCTCGTTTCATTTCCCCTTCCCGGCAGGTGTAAGTTAGGTCCTGGAGCCAGACCAATCCGGGTAATACCCTCTCTAGCTGCTGTCACCCCCTCCCCCTCCTCCCCCATACTAGAGGTGCTGTTATAACCCAGGGACTTTACCCTCAAGTGTGTTTAACACGTGTAACTTCGGGTTATGTGTTCTGCTCACTGTCTAATTGCTACAAGGAAATATGCTGGAAAGAAGGAATTCAAACATTTCTGCTGGAAAAATAAAACAGATAAAAGTTTCCCCGCAACTAGAAAAAAGACTTCTCTCCTGGTTTTTTCCTAGGCCATAATAGTCAAAGACGAATTGCTCTTCGTCTGCCCATTTCTAGTGACACTCAATTGTTTGTGACTCAATCGTTTGTGAACATTGCTAGTGATGTTATCAATTACGGTTACCTGTTTCACATTGTGTCCCATTAAATCCTGGTGCACAGCTGCAGTCGAATCCGTTCACTCGGTCTATACAGGTCCCGTTGTTCTTACAGGGATGACTTGCACAGTCATCGATGTTTGTTTTTAATAGGATAAGGTAGAAAGTTAATAACGGTCATATTCGACAGAACCCACAGCAAAAATAACTGCGAAATAAGCAACGGCAACAACAAAAATATGTTTCTGATTTTGTAAATCCAGAGCGTGTAATCATAACAACAGCCTGGAATTTGAGGCATTTTATAGCAGTGAGGAAAGACTTACGGGAAGAGGCGGAAGCAATAAATCAATGTAATACCCCGAACGTCCAATTACCTAGTTTAGACCTATCACAACGAGCCAGAACTACCTCGCCAGCAATTGCCGCTGACTGCATCTTCTCCTTCACTCGCCCTGATCTCGGCGCACGACTCAGCTGGCAACTCGGCAAGGGATCCAAGAGGAACTAAAAATAGAAAAGTCAAAAACTTTGTTTTTTAGCGCTTTTCTGTCATTACTAAACACCACTATTGTTAAGTTCTCTTGAGGAAAAAACTGCGGGCCTTATTTGCAGTTTTCGGGATCGATAGTAGAGATATTCTAGGCACATTTGTATAAAATACGATTACCATTCTTAAAAAAAGGGTTTAGATAAACTCACAAAGAAGAATAATACCTCTTTCCCTGGATCGTTTAATATAGAACCGATCTCTTTCCGGAACAAAATCTTCAGGTCTGGCTTCTTTGGTGCGGTTGTTCAACTCACATATGCCTTGGCTGATGACAAAGTTAAAGCTTTGACATCTGACGTCATCGTCACACTTGTCTAAACAAGTAAGCCAGATTCCATTCTTCTCCTCGATGAAGATATGTCCTTTTAACATCATGCCGCGGATAGAAATTTCGCCTCGAATTAAACATTGCTGAGCGTCCAGTTTATTAAACATCTGAGACATCAGCACCATGATGGTCATACTCATGCCTGGTTCTGATGGTGTGAAATGTGTAGAGAGAGAACAAGATTGAGTCTTGCATTATATATCATTCTTGCACCTTACTCAAGAAATTAACTGTTAGATGCAAGTGAGCAATGGCCTAACCTAGGAAGCCTTGTTTAGCTAGGCTAAGTCTTGAGAGGCTTTTATTTGGCGCCGTACATCGGTGTCTAACTGTCAATCTTGAAATCAAAACCATAATCGTGAAAAAGGTAACAGTAGTCTTTAATTTCATAGTATTGGTCGAATTCTGGGCTTGTAGATAAAAAGATAAACAAACAAAGGGATAGTCCAATTAATAGAGACAATAAATAAATGCAAGAGATTATATAATCTCTTGATAAATGTAGAATAGCTCAAAGAGAAGCTAAGTGCTGTCTCCCTCAGTTAAGGTCCGTAACCGTGGAGCCGCTGGTGACGGAATCATTCACCCACGCAAAGGTCGTGGGTTCGAATCCCGTTCAGAGCCTGAAATTTTTTCAGGTCATTTTTCCAGTAGTGTTATGGCTGCATTCGCATCCTTCATTCTTTCATTATTTAATTGCTACCGATGGACATCTATTACCATTTACTCCGAGTGGTGGCTTGACTCCACCGGAAAAAAAGGGAAAAACTCAGACGCATACATGCATGTTTCAGTATGGTTGTCGTAGCAATGTCAAATGATGCGAGAAACAGCTGGAACATCAAAACTTGATAGGTGAGGGAATGAGCGATGGTTTTTGTTACTAATTGTTTGCAAGTTGTCTTTTTTTGCTCAAAAAAACCATAACTTGTATTGGTATTACGTTGTGATAATGCAAAGTAGAGTCATCTTACGATCTGTCTACGATCATTGATTGAACAATGACACATTGTTCTGTTTTCTAAATTCATTTTTTGGGCAGAAAGTGGAAATACAATAACAATTGCCGGCTTAGACTACTATATTTAATTCCAGTTGATAATTAGCAACATGTGATCTCACTTTTATGGCTTCCCTTATTTTGTTTTTGTACAATTTGTCTTGTTAGCTTCTGCCTTTCGTAGTTAAGTATTGTTTGTGGGTGGCAGCTGAACCCAAGAACCATGTGACTGGCTCCTTTTATTTTGAGATTTAAGCCATTTGCCTTTTTGATGAGGCAGTTTTTCTAGCACACACACAAAAAGATGTCGAGCAAGGTCTTTAAGCATAGCAGTCTTCCTCCACTGAAACATCTGTGATAAGATACTAAGTAAAAATTTTCTGCTGGACTACAGTAGAGACACCTGTACATGTATTTTTCAACTGGTGCTGTCGAATTTTCTCTTCAGTTAGGTCAACTTTTAACAGTGCGAGGATAAATTAAAACAGGAAAAGGTGACACCAGCATTGAAGTTTTCCATAGGAATAAAAAGCACATATACATCTATGTACGTGACTCTTACCTGATTGCGAAAGAAACTGAAATTGTTTAACATTGACACAACTCTTGTTTTCTGCATTTGCATGCACTTTTTGGAAGGCTTTTCCTTTTCATCGTTGAGAATGCTTTTGTAAAGTTGACCGCACAGTCCAGCAGAATGCTGATCACAGAAAGCTTCCACTTCAGCCGGATCATAAAGGCGTTTACCACCCTTGTGTATAGTGCTTGTTCAATGCTCTATGAAACTGCTGAACATATTTGCCAAATTCTGGTTCTCCTACAAATGTTCACAGCATTTTCATTTATATCAACAGTCAAGTACAATACTATTATCTTGATACCTTCATTAAAAATGGGTTAGCAGTTCAGCCCTTTTGTTGTTTATTAGCACTGATTCATCATCTTGAACTGGATATTTCATTATGTTTTGATGAATACAACTACCATGATTCCCTGCAGGCGCGTCTCGTAGGGGAAGTTGGCTATTGACTACACTTTAAAATAAGGAACTGCGTTACAACCGCGTTACAAAAAAAAAAAAATGTTCAAGTTAAGAGGTTAAGATGATGTCGGCAAGAACATTCGAGCAATAATGGGAAAAATTAAGTTACCAAAAAAACCTCATGGCATGGTAATATTTTGAGTACAGTTAAGAAGACCTTATCGAGGCTTTAGCTCTCAAGCTGACCCCGTGCACGTGAGGGAAAATTGAACTTGAAGTTATCCATATTTCAATTAAAACAGACGTTTTGCGTTGGTTAAAAACACAATAACACACGCTTTAAGCATTCTTACGAGGTTTGACATTAACCATCCCGAGAAATTAAGGCTTGAGAAATTAATCGCAATGAACTAAAGTGAGATGTTTTAAATAGTATTCCAAAAGTTTCCGTGCTATGAGTAGATTTTTAAGAAATAATTTTTGCACTTAATGCTCGAATTTTGAGCGGAATCCGTCTTAACATCTGTAACTCAACCATTAATATACTGAGATGTGAATTCGATCATTTCAGGGGTAACATCCACATTATCACTAATATACCAAGGCATGATCTAAATCAAACAAAGTTCATAACCGAAAGTGGGACAAAAGGTCTTCTGTCTGTTCTTCATTTAATACTATTCTTGATAGTTGAAAGGTAAAAAACAAAAACACTAAATCAGTACAACACAACCAAGCAGTAAACCTTTGTCCAAAAACAGGGAATGTGTTATTAATCTTCGGACTGAGAAGGGGGTACTCCCCAAAGATACCAATGTGGGTACATGTTAATTGCGTGTTGTGAGTTACTGAACTACTTAACAGATCTGCAAACTGTTGAAGTGGATCATCACCAGATCGTTATCTTTCCACCTTATCTTTCTACATAAAGACAGATTATGTCTCAGCGAAATTTGTCTGAGCACCTCGTCGTTCAAAACGTGCAAAAGGAGATAATTAATGTTTACGAATAACGGAGTCGTCGAATAACCCGCCTTGCCTCGTTTTCATAATGCGACGCATACCTAGATGCACTAAAACAGCGATTGCCCACATTCGTCCAGAGGCTAGGATTATGTGTGCCTAAAATGTCGACATGGCCAAGCGGACTTTCATTCAGGCCTAAGAATCGTTCCTTTTTTCTTCCTTCGTCGTAATGAACCTGTTCTTGAGGCAAGTAAGAAATTTTGGCCGATGTTATCCGGTCATTTGTGAAAGAGCAAGATGAATAGAATACTCCCGAGGGATAATCACAAATTGGCGCCTCACAGTCTACAAAACGTAAAGTTTTCTTTTGAAATTTAAGAAAACCTTCGCTGAAATATGACCCGTAACGGAGATTTCTTAGAAAATCACTGAACCCAACCAATTCTCCACTAATAACTACTCAAAACTGAGAAATAATTAGCTTCTAAACTATCGCTAAGATCTTTCTTATTATTAGCGTTATCACGGTATCTGTAATTGATCTACGCCCAATAGTTAAAAATAACACTACCACCAAAAGACAAGACGTAAAACATTCTAGAAGTCGGCTTCCATTTGCAACTCCTATAACATCTTTAGTGATTTTTGACCCGAAACGAAGATTTCTTAACAAATCACTGAACCCATCCAATTTAATGTCCTACATATAGTGTTAAATAAATCGACCTCCTGCCATTCTACTCGTGAATGTCAGTCAGTTTGAGACCGCCCGATCAGTAGAGGTAAGTTTTACAAATTCAAGATTACATAGCCTCTTCTTTCAGTCTTGCTTGTTTTTATTATTCAAGGGACTGGTTTTATCGAAAGAAACACATTTCTCGCTGTTGAAGACTGAGATTTCTACACTATCTAAAAGAACTATTGTTTTCTCTGACTCGCTCACCGACAGAGCGCGCAAGTTTCTTTGGAATCCTTGTTCAAAAGATTATAACAAACCACGGCACATTTTATCTTTTGTCCAGTTCAAAATTGTCTCCGGTGAGACTGCTCGCTTAATAAATCCACAAAATCGTCCAAAATCACCTACGAAACTACTGGATTTAAATCCGCTTGACTGCGGCTCCATTATACCGAATACCTTGCAATGGCGGTTGAAATATTTCGTAATAGTAATTCTATAAGATTTCGACTATATCGCTGACCTGGATGAGGCAGCTCCATTCTTAGGTGAAAAGGAACCTCCATGCACCGAGTCAAGTGCACCTGTAATCAAATGATTAAAATTTTGGTGTCGCTTATTTTTTAATTAAATTTCAGTCCTCTCCCATAGTTTTGGCAACTTGGCTTGTTTGCTGTTTGTTTTATTTGACTTGAAGATATTCTATGACTAAACAATCATGCAATTGATATTCGTTCCATGAACTTTAGATGTTTTTCATTTGTGCGAGAGTTTCTGTCATATTTTTCTTCAGTTCAGACACCCCTCTATTTTTCCACAAACTGGTGACATGTTTTCTAATTCATCATTATTCTAGCCCTTTTAATGTCAACGCGTAGCAATGACTTTGGAAACTTTCCGTAAATTGCAATCAATTTAACCAATGTCAAACAATGGGTTGAGACGAATAATCTGTTTGGACGAGCCTGAACAAGTTATTTACTCTGTTAACTTGTTATGTTTTTGGAAAGTGGGTGGAAAAAAAGGTGTTAAAGCGAAGCATCAATCAATTTTAGAATTAAAGTGAATAGTGATTCACTTATTCAGGTGAACGATCCTGCCGTTTCTAACATACAGATTTTGACGGATTGGTGCAAAACAATTTTATTAAGATCAAGTTTTGGTACATTGTGTTCGATCTAAAGGCCCGCCTATTACACGCAGGAAACATTCCAGCGAATGATTGCAACATTGTCACACATAACATGTTGCACTAATTTGGCCAAACTGTACCATCCAACATCTTGCAACAGGCTGGCCAAACGTGTGCGACATGTTGAGCGTAACAATGTTGCAATATGTTACGTTAAAACGTGCGTGTGTTTAGCCGGACCTTAAACGTTGGAAAAGCAACCCTCCATTATTCTAAAGACCTCTTGAGGATGTTCGATTCGCATCGACAGTTTCTAATGAACTCACTGAGCCAGACAAGCAACTAATTTACAAACCACGAATAGAAGATGAACTCATTTTCGCCTGTTTCGTGCGTACCCATGGACTACACTTATTTTCTTGTTCTCCTGTTGTCGCAATGGCAGCTAATCGTGTTGCTGGAAATGTTGGCATCTACTTTTAATTCTCAGTAACCGGTGACTAGTGAGTAATCCTGAGGGTTCAAAACGCCCCTTTAACTGAAAGGAGAGCATTATTGAAACTTGGCAAATTCTGCTTGATTTTATGAAACAATTTAATTGACTTGTACACCCAGTTCAGTCAAGATCTCTGCCATTGAAACTTCAGATTAAGTTATTTATTTATTTGTGTCAGTTTGACACTGCTGTGCAATTGTCTTCTGCTCCAGCCGGAGAAGTGCAAAGCAACACTTGGTGTTACGCAAGACAAATAAGATATCTTTTGAAATAATATTATTGTATTGCGTCTTAGCAATAATCACCCAGATATCAATGTAGCGCAAACGCCTCTTGAAGTGGAATACTAACTATTATTATACATTGAGCTCACTATCTCATTTCTGACTGGCCGAAAGCGCACAGTGAATTTTCGAAATCAGCGTCCGTGACGCCACCTAGCTGCAGATTATACAATAATCATGTCAAGGACTCTCAAGGTCACGGGTAATCATGTCATGTATAACCGCGGTGCATGATTTCTAAGGGTAATCATGTCAAGTTCGCGCGCTTTGTGTTGCTTGCCATCAGTGAAGAAGCAAAAACATGACGTTTTTTTCGTTCAATGTATAATAAAACAATTATTAGATTCGGTTTTTGTGATATCCAGAATAATCAAGGTCTCGGTAACATCTCGACCTTGATTATTCTGGATATCTCAAAAACCTCATCCAATAATTGTTTAAAATAGGGTGGATTTTGCACAAACAAGGAAATATAAAGCTTTTACTGGAAAACATTTAGTCGAAAGAGCCTAAGCATCACTCGTTCTTGTGCATCACTACATTAAGACGATAAGTTGATCGCCACTCGACCATGAACGTCAGAGCAAATGTAGTGTTCAAAAGATTTATAATGCCATGCAAGATTATTCGAGATAACTGTTCATAACTGCATCTTTAACTAACAAGCCTTTGTGCAAGCGAGCAACAGTTACTACAAGCCCAATGTAAGTGAATTTTATGATACCTGACCAGCTATCAAACTTCACCGGACGCATAAGTATACTTATTCCCTGCTCTTTTAGAGATAGTTTCACGGTTGGGCACTTGTGTAAGGTCTTGGGTGACTTCAAAGCCTGGTTTTCACTACGACATAAGCGTCTTATGCTTATGCCTTTAACGAAGTGTAGGCTACGCAGTAATCCCAGTTTGTAGTTTCTGTTTGAGCAGACTAAATAATGCCTAAATTTGATGAAAGTTGTAATCAGAGTTACTCAGAAAATATCGAATTTACCATTTTAACCTCCATCACCGAGTTTTCGCGACTGCATGACTGTGAAATTTTCAGTGGATTTTTAGCTAAGGCTAGCTTGAGCACGCGCTCAGGCGTGAAACGATTCCATGTTGTGCAAAGCTTTGTCTCTTTATTTTAAAGACCTTCCTTTTCGAAACAAACCAAATGAGATAACATTTTAGACTATTGCGTATATAAAAGAACACATATGGTGGCTTAGTTAAGGAACAGGTGTCACATACTGTCCGCAAATAATTTTCAAAACTAAAAATACGAGAGAAAAATGATGACTAGATGAGAGAGACGAGGTTATGATCAGAAAAAGAAAAGGCTGACTATTATAAACGTATGTAAAGATAAAACTATACAACTTGAATATATGGGGAAAATAAAGCAGAAACAACGTGCACATCTTGCAGTTAAACCTAAAGAGAAGTAAACCTTACTCTCCTAATTGCATGTCTTCACGCTTGACGCTTGACGGCTTGACGGCCTATGCACTTCTTGGCAATAGAGAGCACAAAATCCACCTGGGTAACTTGATAATGAAAAAGAAATATATTTTCGTATCATTAAAGATAACTAGCTGTATCAGTTGATGTCATTTACGTTTTTACTTCTTTCAGTTTGCTTCTCAAGCGCCATTTTGATATCATGAGGACTGTTTGTGTTGTCATGCTTGCTGTACTAATCGTCACCGTGACGTCACGAATTCCGCGTCACCCTTATGTGCGGAAAACAGCTAGAGAAGGTACAGTGTATATTTCTTTTCCTATCCATTAGCTATCCTAGTTTATAATTATGTAATCCGAATCAACTTGTCGTCATCAGACGTACGCATACTCATACTATTCCCTGGCAAAAATTAAAAATCACTCTTAAAAAAGGAATTAAAAGCCTTAGGAATAACATGCTCAGATGTGTTTAGTTCGACCCATTTAGTACCCCGCTGAGCGATTTTGATAAGACGTAAAATGTCCTCTAGTTGTCCATATTCTTTGTCCTTTTTCCCTGTCTTTCTTACAAACTTCAAGATCATTACATCACAATTGTTCATTTTCAGAGCCAATGAGCCCCTTCGAGGCACTTCAGGATGAACTAGAGGTAAAACGAGATCCCACCTGTGACTATCAATGCTATGCCTCCTGTATGTCGCGTACTGGCAAACCATCGTCATGTTCATATTGCGGTAGCGATTGTGACTAATCCGTGAGTATATCTTATATGTGTTCTATTTTTTTTTTTGTTTTTTGTTTTTATGGAACAAACGAAATGTTTCACGCGCCACGACTGGTCAGTTTCTGTTCATTATTAATTAAGAGAACAATAGTCGGATCTGAGTACATTATTTATATCTAATTAACCAAGCACGAGGGCCAGACCAGGAGAATATCGGAGAATATTATGCTGTAACTAGATAATAATATTAATGTAGATATTGAAATCAGTGTGAACGTTGCTATGGTTACTGTGGATATTAATGACTGGTTTCTTTTTTTCCTTCAGTTGTATGATCAGAAGTCCATAGTCACACGGATCCTTCAACTAGAAGTTGTTCCCTTAAAGTAGTGTGAACGCAACCCGCACTTAAAGTCTTTGACGTGTTCAAAATAAAGAATAGATTGTGTGACTAAACTGAATGTAGTTGCACTCTCTCTCAGTAAGGTTGCTTCAACAAAGTTGCCTGAATACAGAGATGAAAGCATTGGCATTGTGACTAACTTCTTTGTAACCGACTGCCAGAGCTCTGTGAGATGTTGGTACATACCGTAAAATATATCATAAACGGGGGGAGTAAAAACCGGATTTATACTGTAGGAGCCCATCTATATGACAACAAAAACACGGACAACCTCCCACCTCCACCCTTTGTTTTTGAATATTAATAGAGTCCTGGATATTGGTTTCACAGCTTATTTAGCAGAGTTTTTCCTATACCACTTATACCACCCCCCCCCCCCCCCCAACCTCCCGTTTTTAAGCTCACTCCAAACCCCTTAAGTAGTTGTATAAGCCCGGGGGTTAAACCCCGCATTTCACGGTATCAAAAACGGCCAATAAAATTTCCAAGACTTCCCGTGTGTTCAATATTAGTTCAACCATAAGATTTCGTTCTGTTTTCGCTTACATCGAAACTGAACGGTTCTTGAGGCACGTTAGGAACATTGACTGGTTTTATTCGTTTATCTGTAAGATATGCCTTCGTCGTACCTAGTACCTTCAAGGGACGATGATAATCAGAAACTGGCGCATTAAGATGGTGAACACTTTAGAATGCGGCTTTCCTTCGAAAGTTTACAAACCTTTCACTGATTTATGATCCGAGACAGAAATTTCTTTTGAAAATCACTGAACCCAACCAACCAACCAACCAATTAACAAACTAACCACTGATAACAATTCAAATCTGAGAGCTGTTGAACCTTTGTCTCTCTATTTTTGGAGGTGGGGGTTACGTGTGGCTCCTTGGTAGGCTCGTTACTTTCGGGAGCGTGGGAGAGTCGTTACTTTCGCAATTTTGCGGTATTAGAATACAGCAGTGCATCTTTTGCAATCACTGCTAAGATTGCGTTTGAAACACCGACAGTTTTTGGCAGAAAGACGTAGTCTTTAGTTAACACCTATCACTCTAAAGTCAAACGTCGTTAAAGTTGAAGTTCGCGCGTGACTGAAAGAAACATTAACACACATAAACGCGCGCGCTTCGCGTAAACTAGTAATTTGTGCTGATTTAGGTTTATCATAAATCAGGCGGGCAGCGCGGAAAGGATGTAATTGATAAATATCAACTGCGCGCTAAATATGACCAGCGACTCAACGTGTTGGAATATAGAACTTCTTTGCTCTCTCAAAGGGCTATCGCTCACAACGTCGGCTTTTAATTCGCTATGGAGGTTAATTTACCTTTATCATTTTCGACTTGATAAACAGCTGTATATTTTGCTTTTGTGTTACGACGGCACGTGTTGTCTGCGAAGAGCAAAAAAAATGTTTTCAGCAATATATGAAATGATTGTTTGAAACTTCGAGTTGATAAACAGTTAAGTGGTCCACTTGCTCGTCAGCTAAAAGAATGTCATAGCTGCTCATTAAAATCCTTTTCTCTGATCATTCCTTCGGAGATAACATTTTGCTTCTGTGTTACGCTCGTGATACGCCGACTGGCCAGAAAAAAGCATCAAAATACGCGCGCTTTGTGCGAACTAGAAATTTATGCTGCTCTAGGATTATCACAAATTTCTGTCGGCGCGCAACGTAGAACGGTTCCAGATGATAAATACGAAATGGTGATATGAAAAAAGAAAGAGAAAGAAGTGGTTCACTGACTGGAAAATAATACTAATTTGCTAACACATAAAAGCCACGGTCAGATCTCAGAACCCTTTAGAACTTCAGATATAGGCTTGAGGTTCGGTGTTGAAGTCTACGGCGCTGTCATTTTGTGGCTGAAAATATTCCGAGGTAAGTCAATCAACGTGAAACCTTTTAACGGCAACCAGAGAAATTGCCAAACAGAAATTTCTGAATTTTCTTTGTCGACTTTCTTGGGATATATCGGAAAAGACATTATGTTATCAGTGTACAACCATGCACCCGCAATGTTCCGGAGAGGCATAACGTTTCTCGTGAAACTGAAAAACCGAAGAGCCTTTTACTTTAAGCTTTTCATCTCGCAACGTCATGCTTTTTGCGAAGAAGAAAGCCCAAATTATTTGCCACAAGCTTGTGTATTGCGGACCAAACATAACACGGATTTTTTGTGGCGCCAAAACTGCGCTTTTTGAGACTAAATAATTTGGTGTGTTCTTTATTTGTTAGCAAATGATTTTGTTAGCAACTTCAAGACTGTTAAAAAGAATAAAAGAAGGACGTTCACGATTTGCTGACGTTAAAATCTCGAAATTGTTGAAAAAAAAAACTGATGCGCGCGAACACAGCTGCATATTTTAACAATTCAGTCCGTGCTATTGTGTCAACTAGCAATTAAATTGACGTAGACATATTATTAAAGAGTCATTTAATAGATGTTTCAGTTAGATTTCTACTAAAAGAATAACATCATTCGCTCTCGATTTCTATTAAACAATTAGATTATTCGCTCTCGATTCCTATCGCGTGATAGTTGCCGGCTGCGCACTCGTCAACTATCACGCGATAGAAATCGAGAGCGAATAATATAATTGTTTTAGTATAAATTAAGTAACCGTTCAAAACTTTATCTACATCCTATTGAAAGACACTTCAAAAACAGACAGTAGCGCCTCCTAGCGTACGCTGCCACGTTACCCACTATCTACAACAGAATAGACAGTGAGCAGTATAGCCAATCAGAGAACGGCATTCGTGATATAACGCTAGTAGATTTATACTAAAAAGTGATAGGTGATTCGGTCTTTAGCCGCATCAACTAACACCTCATAGGCGTCAGCTGATGAGTTCATAATCTCATTGTCAAAGAGGAGATCATAGCTTCATTATAATTACTTGGGTAAGTTAGTCTTTTCAATGACTGTCTCGCATAATCAGATACGCACTAGAGTCTTGAGACGCATTAATAAACCTTATTATACGGCTAGCTCCGTGAGCGGGCAAGATGAATCAAATCCTGCGCTGCGAATGGCTAACCCGAGCGGGCAAGATGGGGCTATCCTGCCCGCTTGGGACTACCCGCCGTGTCCCGCAAGAAAAATTTCCCCGAAAGCCATATAATAAATCCCTTATTGACCAAGCTTGTTCGGTCAAGATGGCTGGATATTGGCCTCGTTCTTTTTTTTTTTTTTTTTTGTGAGTTTATGGACCTCGACTCCGTCTCGGTCCATAAACACGCAAAAAAAAGAACTTGGCCAATATCCAGCCATCTTGACCTCACACTTGGTCAATAACCCATGCTTAATTTAACTGAACAATAGGCCCTTTACACGACCCGGTCACTTGGTACAAAATCAACCAAGCTAGGACGCACGTTTGTTGTAGTTTGTTGTAGCTTGTCGGAGACATGCACAGATAGAGACAGGAACAAAATGACAGAACAGAGAAAAGCATTCAAAAAATTTATTTAATTTCCAGGATGCATGTCCTAGAGAGAGATGCCTGTATTTCGCCTGGAATTTCTGTGAGCTAATAACCTCAGAGAAATCTCAAGCTTATAATCTTATTGTTACATACATGATAAATGTAATATTTTGTTTTCGATGAAAATATGTATAAACTGATTTCTCACAGATTTTGACCTTGATTTTATCGTAAGGACTATTTCGTTATCATGAAGACTATTGGTGTTGTCATACTTGCCGTTCTCATTGTTGCCGTGACGTCACGCATTCCGCGTTACCACCATAAACTATCAGATGGAAGAGGTATGTTTCTTTCATAGGATGGAGGATTTCGCAAAAGCATGCCCGCTAGGTTTTCGCCTGGATCCGGGCGGCGCCCGGATCCAGGCTAAGGTAGCGACCTTAAACCCAGGGGGGACTTCCTCGAGGCCAGGCTGGGGACATTGCCCAGGCACTGGCCTACCTGCTGGTGGTTAGTTGGGGACCAGCTGTCGAAAGCAGGTGGGAGAGGAGGGTGTCTTGTACTGACACCTCCACTTAGCTAGACTTAATTGAGTTTTCAGCGTTAAATAGCCTTGATATTGACTGTGTTTCTGGGTATTTTACTCAGTTGTTTAACCTTGTTTGAGGGTTCTGTGCCGAGATGGCACCCTGCTGGAGTGGTCCATGCCACGTGCATGCGTGACGGGCCAATCGCTTGGCCAGCGGGGTGGTCAGAGGACTTCTGGCCGGTGGGACTGTCTTTCAGTCAATGCGGGCATGTTTTTGCGAATACGGTCAGATATATATATCAATGGAGAAGCATGCTTTTGTCATTACAACTAACAAAGAATATCTCATCGAAAATCACTACAATCTTAGCTCGTTAAAAGAAGTTTGAGCGTGTATAGGGGGACTCATGCACATTTTGCTCAGTTGCATACGGCTTTGCGTACAGAAGGAAACATGTTTGATATGAATTAACTCCAGGCAGCTAAAGAGCTAGTAAAACGTAAGGTGGCCGAACACAGTTTTCGCGCGCGCTCTTGTCAATGCGATTTAGCGCGAGCACAAGGATTACAAGAACAAACATGCCATTGCTACAGCGATCATTTTATTTGCTCAATGTCCGCACTATCTGTGCTATTTTTCGTTATTGAACCCAGTGTGTTGATATTTTAGTCTTTTACTTGAAAGGTATGTCAGAAAAGGTAACGATGCAAAGAACTCAGCAATTCTCAGATTTTTCTTTGTTATCGAAAGAACCCACTTAAATGCAGCGCATGCGTAGTAAGTTAAAACATTGAGATTGAATGCAGAATTAGCTTTCTCGGAGAACCACTCCTTAAAATTTCACGAAATTTGGCACGAAAATACTCTAGGAAATAAGTAGCTGGAGTATTGAAAAAAATTTGAACTTTAACAAAGGAAATTTTAGATATTTCACCGAACCTTCAACAAGGGATAATTAAAGATCTCTTTGTTAAATTGTTATCAAAATAGCGTCAACTTGTGAGCATCATTACACGCTTGTTGCATGCAAATTATAAAGAAAATCTAATGACTAGATTTTCTGCAAATAAACAACGCCGATTTTAAAGGTCTGTCTATATTTATGCATGTTGCCATGGCAACGGCACATACCTCAGCTTAACTATCAAAAAACCAAAGTTTGTGTTGTTAACTTGCTTGCTGCCATTTTTGGTGATAAAAGGATCAAGGGTTTTAGAGAAAAAGACGAATGAAACACAGGTATCAAATACTGTGTTCAGCCACCTTAATACGTCGTGAAAATTTTAGCTCTTTGAATGTGATATTCAAGGAGATATTGTCTTTCAAAAACTGCAAAATTTCTGGGTGGCAAAAGTGCTAATGAGTTCATACATTCTTTGTAAAATTCTGAGTTTTTAAACCCGTGTTGCTAAAAGAGCATTCAATGTATCAGGCTCATATTCATTGGCAGAGTCAATCTTACTATGACCTTTCAATAATCAGAACTGATTCATTTGTAGCTCCATCAGAAACTCCAAACATCAAATACATTCGAAAACATATATCACATACGCTATAATCTAAGATTAATCACAAGAATATTTTCAGCCTAAAATCGGCAGAAAAATAACGATATTCAGTCTCGGCGGGAAAAACAATACTAGAAAACCGAACTAATCCGCTTAGCCAAAAATAAACATGTTAACTTAAATTTACCTAGTCATGATTAAAACGTAGAAGGGCATCAAAATCTTCTATTCCCAGGACGACTGGATGCTTTTGAAGTACGAGTAGACGATAAAGGGAGAGATAAAGAGACAAGAGGATTTCTGAAGCCGCGAGAACCTTGTGATAAAGCCTGCTACAATAACTGTATGAGTGAGAAGGCAGTCGGCGATGCCACGAGCTGCTCCCACTGTGGTTCACGCTGTTACTAATTATCTGTGTCTCAAGAAGTGTGAGTGTCATAACATGCATAGCAATTTTAGAAAGTCGCGTACAGTCAAGCTATTTTGTGTGGATACACCATTGAAAAGATCTGCTCTGTTGTTCGCTGGGTATCAATAAACACAACTCTGTGCTGTTCTCAACAACTTGGGTCATGTAAACGTAAAAAGCAAATCAACATATTTTTTGTGTTTAAGTTGAAGCAAGATCAGCGCATTAGCTGAAATAAAAGCTTGCACCATCTGTAAATCTAAGAAGATAGGAAATGATTCTTCTGCCTTCTGTCGAACCTAGTCATAAGATTAATACGAGCAAAGGTCTCTCTTTCTAGAAGAAACTTCTGTTATATTTTCTTATATATATTTATTAACATCTACTAAGATTGGAAATGATTATTCTCCTTGCTCCTTGCTCTGGGCTGGGAGAATATCGGCCCGATAATGAGGGCCGCTATTCTGCATGCATATTACGGCTGTAACTAGATAATATTAATGTAGATATTGATATCAGTGTGAACGTTGCTATGCTTACTGTGGATATTAATGACTGGTCTTCCCTTGCTCCTTCAGGTGTATGATCAGAAGTCCATAGTCACACGGATCCTTCAACTAGAAGCTGTTCCCTTAAAGTAGTGTGAACGCAACCACATTTAAAGTCTTTGACGTGTTCAATAAAGAATAAATTGTGTGACTGAATTAACTGAATGTAGTTGCTCAACAAAGCAACAAAGTTGCCGACAGCCAGAGCACTGCATTGAGATGTTGGTACATACCGTAAAATATATTTTAAACCGGGGGACTAATAACCGGAATTTTACGGTAACAAAAACGGCCAATAAAACTTCCAACTCTTCTCGTGTGTTCAATATTTGTTCAACTATAAGAGTACGTTCTGTTTTCTCTTTTATCGAAATTGAACAGTTCTTGAGGCACGTTAGGGACATTGATTGGTTTTATCCGTTTATTTGTGAGATATGCCTTCGTTGTACGGAATACCTTAAAGGGACGATGATAATCAGAAGTTGGCGCGTTAAGATGGCGAACACTTTACAATTCGGCCTTTCTTGTCTATTTTACAAATCTTTCACTGTTTTATGACCCGAAACTGAGATTTCTTTTACAAATCACTGAACCCAACCAACCAACTCCTGATGAGGACAAATTACTTTCATTTAAAAGAGGTCACTCCAGAAAGCTTACTTTTTTGTCTTCGCCTATAGCAAGTAAACATTCAGCTTTTCCACTCACCTAAGTTTCAGCCTCTGAGGTGTCCGCTATCCTGAAGAAATTTGTCTCGAAAGAAGCGACTTCGGAGGCCGCAATTTTGCAACTGTCTTGGCAGCCAGGCCGTGTTTAGGTGACGTCATTCCGTCCTACTCGAAATTGACGGGAAGGAGAAAAACCTGCAACTGACTTGGCATCCTTCACAAGGTCAGCAAAATCTATTTTTTCGGAGCGATTTTCCACTTCACTGTCTTCAATGCTATCATTTTGGAGTTTGGAGGATGTTTGGCTCAAAATAATATGGTTCTAGAGCAGCCATAACCCAGAGTGGTAGTTGAAAGGCTTGTCGGAAGCCATTTGGGTAAAATCTCTCGGACGGAACGACGTCATGAAAACGCGGCCTGGTTGCTGAGTACTGTTTAAAATGGCGGCAATGATGTTCGAATTTTGAGCTTCTTTGGAGACGAATTTCATAAGGAAAACCTGCACTTTGGAGGCTGAAACTTCGGTGAGTAGCTAAACTTATTGCAAGGTGTTTATTGGTGTTAACAAAAAAATTGTTACTTTGAGACCGCCCGATCACTAGAGGTAAGTTTCGAAGTTAACTTCAGCTTTGCTTGTTTTCATTATTCGATAGACCGGTTTTATCGAGAGTAACAGATCTCTCGCTGGTGGAGACTGGGTTTTCTGTTTTACGTGTACGTGAATTATCCAAAATAACACAATTTGTTTACCGATACAACGCACAAGTTTCTTTGGAGCCCTCTGGCAAATGATTGTGACAAACCACGCCACATTTTATCCTGTTCAATTCAAAATTGTCTGCTTCGGGTCGCGATGAGACTACTCGTTCAACAATTCCAAAACGTGTATAAAATCACGTACGGAACCAATTGCCTTAAATCCGCTTGACTAATCCAAACTCGTAATCCCCAACAAAGATTATTTCCTATGCCGCTTATAGCAACCTTCCCTCCTCCCTCTCCCCCCCGACCCCACCCCCCCTCCCGTCGCTTATAAGCTCACCCCAAGCCCCATGAGTAGTTGCGGCTTAAACCCGGCATTTTACGGTATCAAAAACGGCCCGGCAATAAAACTTCCAACTCTTTACGTGTATTCAATATTACTTCAACTCTAAGAGGTATTTCTGTTCTCTCATTGATTGTAATCGACCTGCCCTTGAGGCACGTTAGGAATGATGATTAGTTTTATTCGTTTATGATCGGAGCCGGAGATTTCTTTCGAAAATGACTGAATCCAATCAACCAGACAACCAAAAAAACAACCACACTGATAGCTATTCAAATCTGAGAGTTGTTGAACATTCGTCTCGCTATTTTTGGAGGTGGGGTTATGTGTGGCGCCGTGGTGGGCTCGCTACTAGAGACCTTACGCAACAGGACGGCTCAAGGAGAGGACGGCAAAATTTCATTGTGTGACGTGCGTGACTGCTTGCTTCGTAAGCTATTTGACGCCATTTCCGGTTTATCACTGCCGTCCTCTTAGCGTTCACGACGTGAAAACAAGGAGTTTGAAGTTCTGAGGAAAACGTGAGTATTTTTATCCATTTATTTTCATCTTAACCTTTAATTTTTTGGATTGAACGATAGAAACAGTCTACCTTTTTAGTTACCAGCCTTTGTATATATGGAAATAACTTTTTTTAAAACGAAAATGAAGCCTACTTGTAAACGCATGACGAAGTGCTCAGACTGGCTTATTTGTGAAAATTTAATTCTCCTTCTTTCTAAGTTATTTCTCTGTAATTTTACAGTTTTATGGCAGTTTCTGTTTCATCTTTATCGTCCGAATTACAATTCTGGTGTAAACTAATCTTTTTCTGCCTTTGAGAGTTGTTTTCAGCAGTGTAAGTGCGGGATATATTTTTATTTGTTGTAAACCAACTTTGAAATATAAATTACATTTGTACAGTATGTTGCCCTATTTACGGACACTTCCACTCTTACGATTCTGTATTTCGTAGTAAAGATAAAAAGAAATCTGAACGATACGTTTCGAAGACTTGTTGATTAGTCTGCTTTCATTATTTCGTTTCGTGGCTGAGTTGGGCTCCGTTTAGACAGAAAGATTCAAGTTTTTGTCGAGGTATGTAAAAGTTTTCTAATGTGATTCGTATCGCACGTCGAATTACACTGATGACTTCTTCGCTAAAATCGAAAGAAAATGCTTTAAGCTTCGGAAAATAGGTAACTTTTTAAGTGAATCTTTTTTCATTTGACTTTATTAGACGTATTTTGCAATGATCGAAAAGAATAATTCCAAGAAAAAGGGAGTATTTATCTCGAAGCGAATCGATCGTCAGAAATATTAGGGCACCGAATTTGGCCAACTTTTTCCGTAATTACTAAGAAACCAAGCAGGTTTAGGCGATAAAACTTCATGACTTACTTACCAGCAGTGAAAGCTACATTGTGAGTAAATTTCCGCTCGTTAATCGGGGGCGTAATGCTAGGATTTGGGGTCACACTATGTCACGCCCAGGGTACTTACATAGTCCACTGCAGATGTTCACTCCTGAAAATGGAGTATATAACTACCTAGCACTAGAAAAAATTTATGGCATGTTGATTCTTCGGATTCACACTTTTCGCCACCTGGATAAAAAGGTTTGCTTGTTGTTTACTGAAAAAAATATCTCACAAAAGGGGGTCATGGGCACCCCAGGACCCCCCTTGCTATAACTCTGTTAGTGCTCTGTTGAGGTAAGATATTGTGGTTATTGCAAAAAGTGTCCGGAATTATAAGGCCAACATGCTGTACTTCAATCCTCTTCAAAAATAATGCAGTGTGCCTTTCGCAAAAGAAATTCTGATCCCAAAGACCGTTGCATGTGAAGTAATCAACCTCTTATCTTAATTTATATAATTAAAAACCAAGAATTTCAACATGTTTGTTTCTTCATAACCTAGAACAGAAAGATGGAGTGGAAAACAGAATGTGATCTACTTCTATTGCAAGAAATAGTTGTGTCCGAACCTTACCAGTACAAGGCTTCAACAAGGGAGAGAGGAAAGATATGGGAAGATATCACAGAAAGGTTGAATGCCACTGAAGCATTTGGAAATCGACTTGGACACAAAAGAGCTGTGAGAGACAGGTATGCCCTGTTGGCCAAGAAATTTAAGAAGAGAATGGCAGAAGAGGAAAGTGCGAGTGGAATTTCACCCGAGATGTCAGAAACGGACAAGCTGCTTGACCAGATTATTGAGAGATTTGAGGAGAGCGACAGGGAGGCTTGTGAGAATTCAGAACAGGGCGAGAAAAATAAAGAAAATGACAGAAAAAAAGCAGAAGAGATGAGGAAGCGTTCCATGGAGAAACTTGGAGAGACCAAGAAAAGAAAGGCTGAGGACGGTGAAGTAACACCCAGAAAGAGAGCATCAGGGTCGGAAACCCTTGTGTACTTGAGAGAAAAGGCTGAAAAGGAATTTGACCTGAGGAAAGGAGAACTGGAAGTTAAGAAAGATGAACAATCTGCACAACTACAGATGTTTCAGTTCATGCAACAACAACTACAGCAACAGCAACAACAGCAGCAGCAGCAAATGCAATTACAACAGCAGCAGCAGCAGCTTCAAAATCAACTTCTCATGACACTTATTGAAAAAATTAATAAATAAGTGTATAATTTAAGACATGGATAAGGTTTGTTTTGGGTACACATTTTTATTGGTTCATATCATGCAATTGTTTTATGATTTGATTGAACCACAAACATGAATGTCTGTTGAAATGTGAATCAGTTATTTAATTAATATTAATAATTTGAAGGTTTAAAAAGTAATATTGTACAATGCTTTGAATGTGTCTTCATCCTCTATTGTAACAATTTTTTTTACGGATTTAGACATTAGACTGGTGTTTTCTTTAAACTTCAAATATTCTTTAAGAACAAGTTCACCTTCATAATTTTTAGTCATTCATACACATAAAAGGCTTCTGAACATTGTGATCATTATTTAACACATATTTATACAATAAAATATATATTTCCTTATAAGAACCTTCATCATGTTGTCAATTAAACTTTTCCAATAGGGGAAAAGTTAAAAAAAACTAAGGGAATTAAATACCCTTTAAGTAAGAATTTAGGTTCAGAAAAACCTTCTCTACATACAGGGGAAGGGGCTGAGTGTCTGGGGTACTCTCAATCCTGCAAACCATAGTCTTGCCACACTGAAATTTAAGACAAGTTGAATATCAAACTTTTTTGATGCTCATTTCACTGTTACATCGCAGCATTTAACGAAACAGCAAAGCCATTTCATAATCAACTATGGTTCTAAGAACACTCTGCAATTAATTATGCCATTACTTCATATGAACATTATCAGAAGGGGGAAGGGGGGGTGCAAAAACTTAACTCCCACAGCAGCAACCTTGCACAACTTTTCCTCAAACAATGAAATAAGAAAAGAAATGCCTGGTAAACGATTTGAAATTCCAGTTTGTTACATTTGTTATTTCTTGAAAAGACTAAACCCACAAATCTGACAGCAAAAAAAATGAAACACCAATGTTTTGCAATTAAATTACAGGAAAACCTGAGAACATTTAAGTTTTTGACATAACTCAGTTGTGCCCCCAGTCCATAAACTTCCTCAAAACAAATAGAATGGATGCTTCATTTTGTAAAGCCTACAATCAGCATGGCTTAAAAATTCTTCAAACTGACATGTATTAAGCTTAACTAATGGCCAGGGTGGGAGGCGCAGTGGCCTAATGGTTAGTGTGCTGGACTCCAGATTGGGCAGTCCGGGTTGAAGCCCTGGCTGGGGCACTGTGTTGTGTTCTTGGGCAAGATACTTTACTCTCGTAGAGCCTCTCTCCACCCAGGTGTATAAATGGGTATCGGCGAATTTACTGCTTGGGGGTAACCCTGCGATGGACTAGCATCCCATCCGGGGGAGAGTAGAAATACTCCTAGTCCCTTCATGCTACAGAAACCGAGATCAGCTCCGGCCTGATGGGCCACTAGGCTCCTATACAGACTTTCTTTTTTACTGATGACCAGGGGGTAACTCTCCTGGGTAACTCCCATATGAAAGGAATAAGGCTGCTTGTCTGTAATAAACCATGCCCTTAAAGAAGACAAATCCGGATGTTGCTTGAACTTAATTTGATCTTTGTTTGCAATCCTAAAAAATAGCTGAAAATATTTGTGGTTTATCACCAATTGAGACAACATCCAAGACTTGCACCCTACTGTACATGCAAGTGAGATGACAAGCATTCCAATCAATTTCATATGGGAGTCCCCAGGTACTGATTGATTAAAAATAATATCTTAAATAAAGTAACCCTGTAATGAAGGCGGTTCGACACCAAAGAACGAGGAAGTATTTGACCCATAAAGACATGAGTGGGCATTTCTTAATAAGGCACAAATAATATACATTTTGCCTACGGCACTGAGTCCAACTTTGAGATCCCTTTTGAAATCTAAAAAAGTAAAGTATTGCAAAATGTCTCCAAATACCCACTCCACAGCTGTTCTTACTTTACTCATGGACAAATTATATTGTTGCTGCTGCGGTGTTAAGGCATTGCCTTTAAATGGTCCCTGAAGGTGGACTCTCAGTGGGTATGCAGGGTCCCCATACACACAGAGTGGTTGGCCAGTTGGGGAAACACAGTGGTTTTCTAACATCGGTAGAAGGCCAGACATCGCCAACATCCCACTGTCGTGTCTTCTTCCCTCGACGGGACCAAAAAGGTTTGCGATAAGTCCATTGGGCGCAACAACACTCTGAAACTTAATTGCGTGGACTCTTTTGTGCCCATTGTAAAGTACTCTTTGATTTTCGCCAGGCCTACAGACTGGTCGAACCGTCCCATCTATAAATCCCCAACAGTTGTCAAGGGCCGCTCCTTTCCGGTAGATTGCTTCAGAGAATTGAGCCAGTTGTGCTTGAGACAGCCACGGTTGGTTCAGACGTGAGAGTAAACGTCCAAACTGCACATGAAGCAAATCCATCGCTTCTCCCACCACCATGCTCAACTGGGGAACAGGTCTTCCGAAACGCGGTACAAGGTCTTCGTATCTACACGGATACGCAAATCGACGTAAAAGCATACACAGTACTTCATCGCTGTACACGGAAAAACGATTTGGGCAAGTGATTTTGTCCGGAAGATTAAACACATCGACTAAAGCGTATATGTCATGTTTCAAAAAGCGAAATTCGCTTTTGCACTCGTCGTCGGAAAGACTGTCAAGATCAAATTTGTCGTATTTCCAGTACGGGATTTCGAGGTTCTTCGAAGTGTTCACATCGTAAAGCAACAGTAGTTCTTCGTCATCAATCAAATTCAGGTCATTAGCGAGTAAAAGTGCTTCTCTTGCTTCCCTAAATGTAGCCATTTTAGCTTCAAGTCATCTCCATGTCGTGTTGTGTTGCGTAAGGTTTGTTTACGTTTAGGACGGCAACATCATTGCTCGCGTGCTCAGCCCAGTCCTCGCGCGATCTGAGGTCGCCGTCCACATCGAACCGTCCTGTTGCGTAAGGTCTCTACTTTCGGAGGACGGGGAGTCGTTACTTTCGGAATTTTTGCGGTATTAGAATACAGCAGTGCATCTTTTCCAATGACTGCTAAGAGCTACTAGGATTGTGTTTAAAACGCTGACTTTTTTTGGCAGAAAGAAGTAGTCGCGGGTCAAGACTTATCGCTCCAAAGACGCACTTCGTTAAAGTTGAGGTTCGCGCGTGACTTGAAAAAACATGAACACATAATGCGCGCACTTTGCGAAAACTAGTAATTTATGCCGATTTAGGCTAATCATAAATCAGGCGGACAGCGCGGAATGGATGTAATTAATGATAATTATTATATAGCTTTGGCTTGTGGCCGATATAACGCGCGCGAGATCTGAGCGGTCATTATGCAGCCGTAATGCCCACGGGCCGATTACGGATTATGCAAATTAGGAGGAGCCCGACTCTGAAAATTCAAGCGCATTGAAGGGATGAAAGCCGATGAAAATCAGTAAGAGAATGTAAGTAGCTAAAAGTTTATAGATATTTCCTAAATAAAATTTATATAGATGACTTACCAGCCGGTAACCTTGGGGGGCACTAGTGAAAAACAATCAAAGTTTGCCGTGTCTTAAGTAAAGCTAAAATCCCTAAGTGTAAAACACCATCGGCAGATCTGTCGTGCATCTTGAACAGAACACCACGAAGAAACTTGTAAGTTATCATCTTAGTCACAACAATTACCGAAGTATTGAACTCCGTCAAAGTTCTGAAGCACTTTCTGTCTTTTCTGTATGCGTTGACGTTTCGCCACAAAAGTCGGAATAACTCCCCCATCAACTTGTGGTACCACGATACTAAAATACCTTTTTGAGGCTGTGACAGTCACTTTTCCCTTAAAGAAATGAGTGTTTTTAACGGAATACGTAATACAGCTGTGAAGTTCACTGACTGTGTACTTCTGCCCTGGGTTTGAGACGATGAATGAATCGGTAAATGCGCGCATCGCGAATGTAAATTGACGACTTCCACTCGAATGATTTTTTCTCTTTATTCATGAGCCATATAATAAACAACTTAGTAACCTCGACCGTTCGGTCGTTACGGGAAAATCTCAAACCTCGGCCTACCGTATTGACCTCGCTATCGCTCGGTCAATACGGCAAGGCCTCAGTTTGAGATTTTCCCGTAACGACCTCACTCTCGGTTATCAAGTAGTTAATAGCTGCGCGCTAAGTATGACCAGCGACTCAACGCGTTAGAACATAGAACTTCTTTGCTCTGTCAAAGGGCTGTCGCTCACAACGTCTGCTTTTAATTCGCTATGGCGGTTAATTTACTTTTATCAAATCCGAGTTGATAAACAGCTGAGTGATTCACTTGCTTGTTAACTGAAAAAAAGTCAGTTACAGACTGGTTAAAATCCTATTGTCTCGATCATTCCTTGGGAGATTATATTTTGCTTTTGCGTTACGTCCGTGATGCACGCGCTCTGCGAAAACCAGAAATTGTTTTCAACAGTACATCTTCTGATGTCATTTTTCACAAGATGGCTCGTTGAAATTTTTCTACCTTACAAGTTGTCAATTTTAATTTTCTTTTTAATTTTTATATCCATTATGTGTCGCACATCAACCGGGGAGAACATTTTATTTCGTTTTGTTCATCCTTAACATTTAACTTCTGAACTGATTGTTAGAAACTTCAAGTTGATAAACAATTAAGTGATCCACTTACTTCTCGACTCACAAAAAGTCATAGCTACTTGTTAAATTCCGTTTATTGCATCATTCCTTCGGAGATAACATTTTGCTTCTCTGTTACGCTCGAGATGCGCTGACGTGATGCAAACACATCATAATATCCGCGCTTAAACTGGTAATTTATGCTGATCTAAAATTATCACAAATTTCTGTTGGCGCCCAGCGTAAAATGGTTCGAAATGATAAGTAATAGATACTGATATGATAAAAGAAAAAGAATAAACTGGTTCACTGACTTTATCATACTAATTTGCTCTATACATAAAAGCCACGGTCGAATGTCAAAGCGCATTAGAACTTCAAAGGGGCTTAAGGTGCGTTATTGAAGTTTGCGGTGCTGTCATTTTGTGGCTGAAAAGTTTCCGCGGTAAGTAAAACTTTTCTATTCTGTCGACCACACCAAGCCAAACGGCATTAAAGTCAGAGCAAAAGCTAAACAGAAATTTGTTGGGATTTATCGGAGAATTATGTTATGTGTCCACCACCGTGAATGCGCCGTAGAAGCATCACGTTTCTCGTAAGAGCTGAAAAACTGAGGAGCCTTTTCCTTTCAGCTTTTCATGTCGCGAGCTCATGATTCTTTCGGAGAAAGCGCAAATTATTTGCGACAAGCTTGTGTATGTCGGACCAAACGTAATAAAGATTTTTCGTGACGCCAAAACTGCGCTTTTTGAGACTCATTAATTTGGTGTGATATTTAAGCGAATGATCTTGTTGGGCAACTACAAGACGAAAAACAAATAAGAAAGATTGACTGGTTACTCGTATACTAATGCAAATGCTGCGATCTGATTGGCTGAGCTAATCGTACACTATCAGCCATCGGTGTGCAGTGGTTGTAGTGCAGTGGTTGAACGTTTTCTCGTTTTCCCGAAGTTTCGAAGGAACATTTAGAAACAAGTGGATGGTTAGATTGAAAAAGAGGGACACTCACGAGTTGCTGTCGTTAAAATCTCGAAATTGTTGAATAAAAACTGATGCGCGCGCACAAAACTGCAAATTTAAACAATTCAGTCCGCGCTAGAAATTTCTCGATTTCTAGGAAGTGATAGTTGATTCGGTCTTTGGTTTCATCAACTAACACCTTATAAAATCTCGAGTTCATATTCTAATTGTTAAAGCGAAGATAGTACTGACTTCATTATAATTACAGGATGAATTAGCCTTTTCACGGACTGAATAAACCTTTCTAGCATAATCAGATACGCACTAGATTTTTGAGACGCATAAATAACCCTTGATGGACTGAACTATAGGCTCTTTGCACGACCCGGTCACATGGCACAAAATTAACCATGCTGGGACGGAAGTGTCATGTAAATCGTCGAAGCCATGCACAAATACAGTCGAGCAAAATGAAAAAAAAAAACAAAAACAAAAACAAAAACAAAAAAAAACAGACAAAGACATGAAAAAACTTTACTTAATTTCCAGGGTGTATGTCTAAGAGAGAGATGATTGTATTTCGGTACTATTTTGTTTTCAATGAAAATATTTCAAAATGTCTTACAGATCCTTGTCTTGATTTTATCGTAAGGACTGTTTTGTTATCATGAAGACTATTGGTGTTGTCATACTTGCTGTTCTCATTGTTGCCGTGACGTCACGCATTCCGCGTTACCACCGTAAACTATCAGATGGAAGAGGTATGTTTCTTTTCATAGGAATTGATTTTTTTTTTTTTTTTATATATCAATGGACAAGCACTCTTTTGTCATTACCACTAACAAAGGAAAATCTCATCGAAAATCACGGCAAGGTTGTCTGTACCTTAATGGTTAAAAGAAATTTCCCAAGTGAAAGTGAGCGTGTATAAGCAGAAAGACATTGTTTATTTTGCTAGTACCTCGTCTACCTGGATATTTCCCACTTTTCTTTTGGCTACTCTCCTTGAAAATGGGATATTCACCATGGTGAGTAAGAGGGTACGTTACCAAGAAAAAAATTATCATCAGCTCCTAACAAAACTTCTTACAATTTGATTTAGACTGTAAGTTCAGCTACCCTCTTGTCCAAGCTTTCCTCACTTGCATCGGGAGCTCTTAAAAGGAAGAAGACACGGCTAGCCAAACATAAAATGGTGTTGCGAAAGACTAACATAGTTCCTTTACTGATAAGGATATCTAGATAATGTAGATGGATTGTTTCCAAGCCAAAATCAAACTCTTCTGCCTTAGCCAAAAAGAAACACCTTAAAATAAATTTACTTCATCGTGATTTAGCCTACAGAAGGGCATCAAAATCTTCTATTTCAATTCCAGGAAGACTGAATGCTTTCGAAGTGCGTGTTGACGATAAAGAAGCAAGAGGATTTTTGAAGTCTCGAGATCCCTGCGATAACACCTGCTACAGTAACTGTCTGAGAGAGAGAGCAGCAGGCCGTGCCTCGAGCTGCTCCCATTGTGGTTCAGACTGTTAATTATCCGTGTCTCAAGAACCGTGAGTATCATAACATGTATAATCATTTTAGAAAGGCAAGTGCAGTGAGATTCAATTGCAATAAAAGCAAAGTCAAGCTATTTTGTGTGGATACGCCATTGAAAAGATCTGCCGCATCATTCTCTGCGCAACTCTGTGCTGTTTTCGACAGCTTTGATTGTGTAAAAGATAGATCACCATATTTTTGTGTCTAAGTTGAAGCAAGATCAGAGAATTAGCTGAAATAAAAGCTTGCACCATCTGTAAATTTTTGAAGACTGGAAATGATTCTTTTGCCTTCTGTTGAACCTAGTCATAAGATTAATACAAGTCAAGGTGTCTCTTTGCAAGAGAAACTTCCTTTATACTCTCTTATATGTTTATGAATATCTACTAAGATTGGAAATGATTATTCTCCTTGCTTTGAGCCAATCATAACGGACTAATTTTCTGTCGTATATTAAATACAAGAACAAGCTCTCTCTTTCATTTGCAAAGTGAAACTTGTTTTAAATTCTCTTCAATTGGTTATTGTAGGATAATGACCAATTCACTACTGGTAATTGATAGCGCAGGGGAAGAAAAAGGAAAAATTAGAGAGACAGAATAGGAGTATTTTTACTCCCCCCTGGATGGGATGCTATTCCATAGCAGGATTAACCCCTGCATTAAATTCGCCGGTACCCATTTATACACCTGGCGGAGAGATGCACTGTGAGAGTAAGGTGTCTTGCCTAAGAACGCAACACAATATCCCAGACCAGGGCTCGAGCCCAGACCACTCGATCCAGAGGCGAGTGCACTAACCATGAGGCCACCGCGCCTCCAAGTTGCAACTGTTAACAAGTCCTAGATCCTCCTCACAAGTCCACTAGTATTCTATAGTGCACTAGTTGAGAGAATTTGACTATCAGTTCCTTTGTTCTCGTGATCTGTACAACCGCGAAGAATTGTAAGAATTGTTACGGTTACTTTGAATATTAATGATTGGTTTTACATACTCTTTCAGGTGCATACGTAAGAGACAAAGAAACCACGGATCCTTCAGCGTGGCGTGTTTGAAGCATTTCTTCTAGTTCTTAGTACATTTTCTTAGTACATTTTCTTAGTACATTTTGGTTTCGTAGATTTTAAAATATTTCATCCAGGTGAGAATCAAGAGAGATTATTGAGGTAGCAAACTTCAGCGTGTTGGACAGTTCAACAGTTGGCAAATATTCAGATATAGCCCATTAAGAATTTCGTGCTTTTTGCAAAACAAAAAAAAAAAATGGTATCGATTAGTGTTGTCTTGTCAATTTTAAATACACCAAAATGACCGGAATAAACGTGTGGGTTAGCTGAAGCTGAATTGTACATGTTTTGTTGTCTTTCACAAACAAGCACTGCCCAAGAGGTCAAGCTCGTAACTATTTCGTAAGATGAGGCCAAGGAAAACAGCCACCACACTTTACATTGGCTTGGAATATATCGCAGCCCCTCCGTGCATAAAACAGCTGCGCCTGCAGTTTTAGCGGGAGTCAAAAGCGCACTGTCCAACCGAAACAACACGATAAGAGTCGTTTTCTTCGTAGCTAACAAAATCAAGACAATGCTAAACTTGTTTTGACCCCCTTAGTACTTAATTTAACGAGGAATAAGATATTTTGCTAAGAATAACACAACTAGTATTCTATTTAGCGAAACTAGCCGAGCAATTTACTTGACGCGGGAGACCCTGTTACGGCGCAAAATTTAAATCTTTTAGCCCCAAAATATTTCATATTTTTCATTTGGTGCAATGTTATTCAGTATCTGGCTATTTAAATCCTCATTTGTGCGGTTTCCAGTGAGAAAAATGGTCCGACTTCATTGCCTTTTCTATACATGCCTTCTATTTTTTTTTTCCATTTTCTTTCTTTTTTTTGTTTCATATTTATGGCATGTTAACTGCATGATCGATCATTATCCTATCCCTTATCATAATTATCAACGCGTGGCAATGAAATGAATTTTAAATGTTTCCCACATCAACTTCAGGAAACTTAATAATTTTAAAACTATGAGTTGAGACAAATACCCTGTTTGGGCGAACCTAAGCAAGTTATTTACCCCGTTAACTTGTTAGTTTTCTAGAAAATCTGCGGAAAGTAAAGGGTATTAAAGCAAAGCATCAGATAATTTTGAGATTGAAGTGAACTGCGATGGACGTATTCAATTGAATGATCCTTTCGTTTTGTAATATAGAGAATTTGATAGATTGGTACAGAACAAAAATAATGAATTCCTCCAATCACCCTACGTTCGATCTAAAGGCCCGCCTAAACACAGGAAACATTTCAACCAACGACTGAGACATTGTTGCGCACAACATTTTGTACTCTTTATTAGGCAACCTGCTGCGCCATCCAACTTCTTGCAACAGGCTGGCCAAACGTGTGCCGGACATGTTGAGGGTTACAATGTTGCGATATGTTACGCTGAAATGTTACGTGTGTTTAGCCTGACCTTAACCGTCACCAGAGCAGCCTTCTGTTGTTCTACAGACCTCTTTACAGTGATTGAATCGCATCGACAATTTCTAATAAAAATCACTGAGCCGGACAGGCACCCAATTTATTAAACGTGAATGCAAGATCAACTTACTTTCACTTGTTTCGTGCGCTCGTGTTGCGTTAATTTTTTTTTTTTCTCCTGCTGTTGTGGTAATGGAAACTTATCGTGTGATTGGAAATGTTAAGCTCCCTTTACTTGTCAATATAAAATCGCACCACATATCTGCACTTAGTACCAATAAGTTCGTCTGTGGGCAGTTCCTACAAGTTTTCAAAGGTTTTTAGTGCCTTTTTAATTGGATGGAGAAAAATTAGTGAGACTAATTCTTGGCGAAGTTCTTGTACTCCCTGTCTGGTACTCCCATTTTAGTCTGCTTTTTCTTTCATCTTAATTGAACTGTTCTTAAGGCAACGCAAAGAATTTTGACCTGCTTTATTTGCTGTTGTTGTTGTTGTTGTTGTTTTTTTTTTTTGCGAGATATGCCTTCGATCTATAGAAAGCAATAGATGGAAGGTGCGGTGGCTTCGTGGTCAGTGCGCTCGTCGGTCGATCAGCGCTCGAACAGAGTGCTTCTCTAAACTCCGAGAGTCCCACATTGCTGGACTACCGAGTTAAATATAAATTATAAAGATTCTACTAAGGAGTGGCTGTATAGCCTGACTTTGTTAATTAAAAAAAAAAGCGTATCAGCAACGTACCAGCAGTAATGCTCTTCTTGGGAAAAGAGGTGTCAACATACATTGTAAATTTGCATTTGTTTTGTTCTTTCTTTGTCTTGAAAGGTTCTTACAACCATTTTTCAGTTATGTTTTCCCAGGAGAGCTTTAATTCAGTTCCTAATCAGCATACCTTGCCAAATGAAAAGCAAGAGTTCACCCCTATTTTCACACCAGCGAGATCATCATTTGCTTCAGCTTGTATTGAGCCACTTAGTTCCACAGTTTCAGGTAGGTCCATACTTTAAGCTAACATGAACCTGGCTACGCAACGAACCCAGTTTCTAAGAAGGCACTAACCCTAGACAACGTAACTATAGTTGTTCCTTAGACGTTTTCATTTCTTACGTTTATGTCTCCTCTAAATAAGAAAAAAAGATGTGAACGGTTTTTACGACCACAAAGGTCTAATGACCCTGGAAACATGCATCACCTATTCTAACTCGAAGATGACCTTGCTGACATTTTGAGATGTGCGTACAGGAGGCGCGTCCCGAGTTTGCATAATTTGAAAACTCTTGATTTCTTTTTAACAACCAAAGCTACTTAACAGAGTCTTCAGAACATACCGTCGTTTTAATTGGTTGACAAGAGCAGCGTGGCTGGGTTGAAGTTGCTGTACCACAGCATCGCCATTTATTTAGTTTCAGAACGATTTTCTCAGGTTGCGTATACTCTCTGAAGTATGTCTTGCCGCCACAGCTTTTTTTGCTGGGCAATAATGCGGTTGAAAGAAGAAAAAAAACCTCTCATTCCAGTCAAATACGACCATCGTTGTTTTGTTCTTTTCAATTAGCCTGTCCAGCTATTTTCTTGCAAAATGGCACGCTTCTTGTGCAGTTATATTTCTCGAGAAGAGCTCAGTTTATCCCATCTTGCTAATTTAAATTTAAGACAGCACAATCATCCTCAATATAATTTAAGATATGCATCATAACAATGATGAACGCTCGTGTCATGGGAAAAGTTAAACTTCGCTTCGCTTTGCTTCTCTTGCTGAGGCATGTCTTGCCGCGACAGTGTTTTAACTTGATAAGTGGTAGAAAACTGAAAGAAATCCTCTGATACGAGCTAAATATCACAGGTGACATAATTTTCAAGCGAAATTTTAGCGTGAGTTTATAATTTCACAACTGAAGTAAAAAGCTGGTTTGAGGAATTATAAGAATTTCGACAAAACATGCAAAAACACTTATGAGGCCATTCTTGTTTTGTTCTTTCCAGTCTAATAATACACATGAAAAAATTACTCGATTCTGATTGGCTAATAACAGTGTAGGTCAAGTGTAACACCAGTGCAAAAAGTGTAACACCAGTGCAAATTACACATCGAAATTCTGGATTATGATTGACTGAAAGAAAATAGGAACTTTTCCAAGAAAATGATATCACGTAAAAGGATGACGAAAATGTTGTGCTGAAACTTTGAAAAAAGTTTTCTCAAATGAGAAAAAAAGGCTTCAAGAAAGATCTTCCGGCACTTCCTCCGCGCGAATTTTTTCATGTTTATATTATTAATAAGTAATCACACGGTTTTTCTCGTTCAATTTGCAGTTAATTTGCGCTTGTGAGTTTTTCAAAAAGCTGAAATTACACTCGCCGAAGCGGCTCGTGCAATTTCAGCTTTTTGCAAAACTCACTCGTGCAAATTAATTCCAAATTGAACTCGAAACCGTATGATTACCTATACAAACCATCTCGGTAATTATTTATCTTGGAAGCTTATTACCTCTAATTCTGGCGCCAAATTGGAGCGTTAATTTAGAATTCCATATATGAGATTACTAAATTCCCATCGCAACGTTTGACGCGAAATTACTCGATACCATAAGCAAGTCAGAAACACACGATTAATTTTACTTGAGTTTTGTCAAAATTCTAATGATTTCGCTCAACTAAAGGCTGGGAAAATTATAAGAATTTTGGCAAAACGCGCGTGAAACTAAATCGTTATTTCTCTCGTCACCATTTGATTTCCCAGACTAATTACTTTACCCATACTAATGAGGTCATTGTATTTTTGGTCTATCCAGTCAAACTATCTCGCTAATTATTTTCCATAGAAGGTTACTAGAACCATTGTATAGTTATTTGAATGCGATCTCGGTAATTATTTATCTTGGAAGCTTATTACAACCTCTAATTTGGGCGCCAAAATTTCAGCGTTAATTTATAACAAAAGTAACGCTGATAATTCAATATTAATAATTTATATTACAACCATTGTATAGTTATTTTGAATACGATCATTGTTGTTTTGTTCTTTTAATCAGCCTGTCCAGCTATTGTCTTGCAAGATCAGTACGCCCCTTATTAAGTTATTTTTCTCGGGAATGATTTAGTTCATTTTATCCCATTTGCATATCTAGCTAAAAGGAGCTCAGTCACGGCATTTTGAGTTATTTTGGCCGCGTACAAAATTCCTTTAAATTGAAGCTCGAAATAAAAGTTAAACTAAGAAAGAAACCTCGAAATAAAAGTTTACTAAGTTAGAAAAACGACAAAGAGATAATAAGTAATAGACCATAAAGGAACAAGGATGGTTAAGGGACCGTTCATTTTTTATAAGGTAGGGGGGGCTGGTGGGATTTGGGGGGGGGGCCATGCGAAAAAAAATGGCTTTCGAGGGGGGGCCATCCCAAAAAAATAAGGGAAAAAGGGGGGGTCACGTGAAATATTTTAGTAAAACTTTAAAATGGCATAATGTTTGAATATCAAAAAAATTGCTATAGAATAAACATAGAAGGCAAGATACAAATTTATTACAAACTTTCCTTCTGCTTTAAAAAAACGTTTGGCGACAAAAAGCATTTGTAGCTACTGAAAAGAAGTATTTAACACTGTTATTTTCGAATGCAACTTTCACCGGCACTCATCTTCATCTCCGCTGTCGTCGAGTTCTTCGTCGCCGCTTGTGCTGCTATGGGAGTCTCTTTCACCAATGCTGCAAGAAGCAGCAATGCTTTCCGTCAGAGTGTACTCTTCAGGGTACATGAAGGTGTAAACATAATCTCTGACTTCCCGCTCAAGGTTGATGGTGATTCTGCTTCTTGCAGCATTGGTGAAATAATTCCCTTCCAAGAGCTGGGCGATGTATGGCCCATCTCTTCTAAATATCGACATGGCAACATCCTCAACTTTAAGACACTCTTCCGGGACGGCCGTTCTAGGAGGGTACACAAGGCATTGTGGAAGATCATTTCTTAGCGGGTTTCCAACACAGATTCCATAAACTCGTTGGACGTTGTTTTCAGTCCGCTTCCTCTTTCTTTCATTTGACTTTCTGCGGTTTTCTTTTTTCCTTCTCCTTTTGTTGATGTGCTGTTTGAGTATGCCTTTGAATATGCTGTTATAATTGCTCTTCTTATTTTCTAGTGCTTCCATGTCCTGCGTGACCTTCGTCAACTTAGCTTCTGTACATTTGATCTGTTTTACATCAAAACTGTGGGCAAATTCTTCGCCCTACTTTAAAGCAAGCCCATTCGACTGAAAGAGTGTGGAATCGTGTTCCTTTACATCTTTCAATATGACATTCAACTTTTCCACCATTGCTCTGTGCTCTTTGATGGAGAAGTTCAGTTTTCTTCCATCACTGGGCCTCAACTGGTACCCTTGCATGGAAAACTCACTCGCCCTTTCTGAACAGCAATCCGCACCTAGAAAAATTGCTTCTTTTGCTTGTAAGATGTCAAACTGCCTGGATCGTTCAGCTGTAAACCTTTTCTTAAACGACTCGTCGCTTTCGCCATTATTGCGCATTTTGGAATGAGCCTCTTTCATGATGCTCATGTAGTAATGCGCTCTTTCCCCGATTGGATTAACAATATAAAGAAGAAAGAGCATGGAAGTGGCAGGCTGGTTTTATCTGACCCAGAGAGCGTTGCTCTATTTGCAGATAAGTTTATTCTCAAATCGAAGTTTGTGGTGGATTATCTTCAGCATCTTGAAGTGCTGGAATTTAAAAGGAAAAAGAGAGCAGAAGAAAAGGCAAAGTTAAGTAGGGAGGAGGATTATCCTTGGACTGAGTTGTGCGAAGGTCTAACCAAGCTTAAAAAGCTACGTGTTCCAGAACTAAACAAGTACTCAAACCACCACGGGCTGAAGCAGCATTTGAAAAGCAGCAAGAGTGAGAAAGTAAAGGCAATTGTAAGACATTCATGCTTGCAGCAGAAGAGTCCTCTCAGAGCTGGCCAACCAACACTGAGAAATGCCAGGACATTGACACAAAATGACAACAGGGCAAGTGCTGACAGCAGTGAAACGGATGAAAGTGACAATGATGAGTATGACAGTGATGCCATTGACTCTGGGGGAGAAGATGACTCAAGTGACGTCATTCTTGCATTCATCCATTCAGATGAGGAAGATGCCAATGAGAGGCCAAATGCCACACGCTCAGGGCGAGCCATAACTAGGAGATCCGAAATTGACTTCTCTTCGGCTTTTGATTTGTTTTTTAAACAACAGCTCTCTGTCGTATAGAGATTGTAAATATTGTCTTCATAGTGAGCACAATAACGTGAAGTAGGGGGATAATAGAGAAACATTAAAAAAGTTGAAATCTAAATATTGTTTGTTCAACTTTTTTTTTGGGGGGGGGGGGTCATCCCAAAAAATGACTGCTATAAGGGGGGGCCATGTGAAAAAATTGGTAAGCTGAGGGGGGGTCACGCGATTTTTAAATGGTGCTTCCCAAATCCCACCAGCGCCCCCTCCCTCATAAAAAATGAACGGTCCCTAAGGATCTAGAAGATTAACACGGATTACAGACGACGAACCTAAAACAAAATTAGGATAAACTTTTCAAGATGCAGAAAGCGTGAAGTAGCTCCTTTAAATAGTCAGTGGTCACTCCTATTTTCAAGGCTGCCCGTTGTCCTTTTTATGTCACTTTGTATAGTGGTGCCTCTTTCCTTTTACAGAGTTTAATGTTAACTTTTCAGCAATTTATGCATATGTCGGATCATTCATGAACCAAAACCAGCTGACTGATTCCAGTAATCGCTTATTTAAATACAAATACCATGCTGTTTTCAGAAGTCCCTAGAATAGCCCTGAAGCAGAGGTGATATGTAACTTTTTTAAATCATTTCTAAATAAATAAGTAAATAAATAAATAATAAATAATAATAAATAAATAATAAATAATAATAAATAAATAATAAATAAATAAATAATAAATAAATCATACCATTTCTAGTCCTTACTGCACAGTCTCGGTACCCCAATGTTTGTGAGTCTCGCTCGATGGAATTTGAATCGATGTTCTTCGTTACGAACCGCCTACCTTAATTTTGAGGCATTTTAAATTCTTTTCCGAACAGTTTCTTTGATTTTTACAGCTACGAAGTTGTTTCATCAAGCGTCATCGGAAAGAACGAAGCATAAAGCTTCACGTCCATAATGGCGGTTGAAATGACACTTTGTTTACGTTTTTTTGCTTTGATCCATGTAAGACATCACGAAATCTCACATTTCGAAACTAATCACATGAAGTAAATTCAAACTCTCGAGAGTGCTCAGTGCCGACTGGAAATCATCTTTAAACTTATTTTTGAGCGTGACTGGCTGATGGCGCGATTTGTTATGTAACCATAGCAATAGTGATCTTTTTCACTTGTGAAGCTCACCTGGTATTTCATTGGTGTTTATATTATAATAAGCAATAATTTGTATTCGATGAACATTCTTCTAAATTTCTTGCAGATTTTGACTTTGATTTCATCTTAAGCAACATTCTGTTATAATGAAGACTATCGGTGTTGTCATACTTGCGGTTCTCATTGTCACCGTGACGTCACGTATTCCGCGTTACCAGTATAAACTCTCAGATGGCGGACCTCGTTACCTGTATAAACTATCAGATGAAAGAGGTAGGTTTCTTTTCTTTTGTCATTATTGCAGAAGAAATCTCATCGAAATTCTCTACAAAGTAGTCTGAACGTTTATCGTTAGAAAACATTTCCTGCGTGGAAGTTAGCGCGTATGTAATAAGCACAGAAGACGTTATTAATTTTTGTAATACTTCATCTACCCTGGTTTTTTTTTTTTTTTTTCACTCTTGATTTTACCATTCTCCTCGGAAATGAGAAATTTCACCGGGGTAATTAGGAAGATGGGTTAGCAAGAAATAAATTATCATCAACTCTTAAGAAAACTACTTACAATTTGACTTAACCTGTTGAGCTTCCCTCTTGTCCAAGCATTCCTCGCTTGTAACGGAAGCTCTTTATCTTAAAAGAAAGAAGAAACAAGAAAGACACGGCTCACCAAACGTAACATGCCATTGAAAAGGTCCGACATAGCCCCTTTATTTGAAAAAGGATATACAGATAAGGAAGAAATAGTTTCCAGGCTAATCCTTAGCTAAAACTAAATACGTCAACATAGAGCGGTTTTCAATCGAGCGTCGCAATTAATATCAAAACCAAAGCATTCTGCCCAGCCAGTCACAAATTACACGAACAATCCAGTGAACCACTCAAAACTCGAAATAAATACCTGAAGCTCACATGAAGCGCTGGAAAACGTGTGAGCACAACTCACTATTGGTTTTGGTTTTACATCTGATTAAATGAAAAAATGGCAGGAGTTTTTTTAAGCCAATGGTGATCCAAAGTAATGCCAATTACTTTTCGACTCTCAAGTAAAAACAGCTGTCCCTCATGATTAAAACCTGGAAGTACACTCGCGCAAGTAGTCGAAATAAATGATATCAGAATCTTTTACTTGTAGGACAACCGGATGCTTTTGAAGTACGCGCAATCGATAAAGAGAGTCAAGAGACAAGAGGCTTTTTGAAGCCGCGAGAGCCCTGTGATCGAAGCTGCTACAGTAACTGTATGAGAGAAGTTATGAGAGGCCATTCAAGCGGAACCTGCTCCCATTGTGGTTCAGACTGCAGTTAATTAGCCGTCTCTCAAGAACTGTGAGTGTCGTAACATGCATAATCATTTTAGAAAGTCGAGTGCAGTAAGATTTTACTATCAGAAAAGTCAAGCTATTTTGCGTGGATACACCATTGAAAAGATCTGCCCTTTTGTTCTCTGTGTATCAATAAACGTAACCCTATGTTGTTCTCAACAGCCTTGATTATGTAAAAAATAGATTGCAATATTTTTTGGTGTTTTATTTGAAGCAAGATCAGAGCATTAACTGAAATATAAGCTCGAACCATAAGTAGATTTGTGAAAATTGGAAATGATTCTTCTGTCTTCCGTCGAACATCGTTATGAGATAAATACGAGTAAAAGGTCTCTCTTTGTGGGATAAGTCCTTTTTATATTCCTTGAAAATCTACTAAGATTGAAAATGATTATTCTACTTACTCTTAGCCAATCATAACGGAGTAATTTTCTGTCCTATCTTAAATACAGGAACAAGCTTTCTCTAGTTTGCAAAGCGAAAGTTCTTTTAAATCCTCTTCAATTAGTTATTGTAGGGGCAATGACTAATTCACTACTGGTAATTGATAGCACAGGGCAAGGAAAAGGAAAGCCAGAATAGAGAAATTCCGATTATAACAAACTTTATATCAAAATTGAAATTCTCCTCACAAGTCTGCTTATATTCTATAGCGCACTAGTTGAAATAATTGGACTATCGGTTTCTTTGTTCTTAAGATCGGTAGAACTGCGCTGATTCTCTAAGGAGAAATGAGATGCTGCTCAGGGCTGTCACGACTACATTTGAACACTAATGATTGGCAACCATGAAAGACTAATGAGTGGTTTATATCTTTTTTCAGGCGCATGCGCAAGAGACACAGATCCTTCAGCGTGGAGTGATTTGTTCTTGAAGTGTGAACCCGACCTTATATGAAGTGTGAACACAACGTTATATCTAATGCAAACACAGCGTTACACTTAGTCTACAAAATGACGCAATTTTGATGTATTTTTACTTTTTCCTTAGTACATTTTAGTTTTCGTAGATTGATGTTCGATTAAGAGTTTTAAAATATTTCTTCCATGTAAGAATCAAGAGAGTTAATGTATGCAGCAAGCGTTTTGGACAAGCAAATTAAAGATGCAACCAGTCAACAATTGTGTTATATTCGCGAAAAATTAGTATCGGTTAGTGCCGCCTTGTCAAATACGGGAATTACTGTAATAAACGTGTGGGTTTTTTTAACATGAATTTTCACACGTTTTGTAGTCTTCCACATACGACTGCACACCGCCCAAGAGGTCGAGATGATAACTATTAAATACTTTGACGCCATGGAATACTACCAATACATTTTAGATTGGCTTGGAATAAACCTCAACCCCTCCTTGCAAAAAACACCTGCAACCGCAAATGCAGCGGCAGTCAAAACCACACTGTGCGACCGAAACGGCACGATAAGAGTCCTTTTCTTACTAGCTAACAAAACTCAAGGCAATCCTAAAGTTGATTTGACTTAATGGTCGTAAGAAAGAATGAGCTCACTTAAAGCCCCGGCCAAACGATCGCAACATTTCAACGCAACGCATTACGACATTGTTGGGCGCAACATTTTGCGCGCGTTTGGCCACCCTGCTGCGACGTGTTGCGACATGTTGGGTGTTGTTGGCTCGAATTTGAAAAATGGTCAAATTTTTCAAGCAACATTTGAGGATGTTGCATGATGTTTTAGTCGTTTAGCCAGGTTCGGGCGAAAATGTTGCGTCAGGGCAAGCGCACTAGTTCGATTTTCAATACTCATTATGCCGCAAAACGTAGCAATACGTTGCAACAGGGTGGCCAAACGAGCGCAACATGTTACGCCCAGCAGTGTTGCGTTCAAATGTTGCGATCGTTTGGCCGGAACTTGCAAATGCTGGACCAACAATGTTGCGATATGTTGTACTAAAATGTTGCGATTGTTTGGCCGGGGCTTAAGACCATTTTTTCATCGCTTGAATATAAAAACGTCCGGTTTGACCTCTTCTAGTTTTAAATTTAACTAGGAATAAGATATTTTGTTAAGATTGAGACAACTCCAAGCGACACTTACTTGCTGACCACGACGCACGAGACCCTGTTTTTGCGCCAAAATCAAAGCTGTGAGGCCCAAAATATTTCGTATTTTTCATTTCGTGCAATGTTATGATTTCTGCATGCATTTTAAATCCCCAGTCGTGAATCTTCAATGCGGTAGGAGTGAGAAAAGTGCCCAAACGCCATTGCTTTTCCTATACTTGTCTCCTATTTTTAGACATTTTTTTTGGACATGTTGATCATTATTCTTGCTCTTGTCATATCAACGCGTTGCAAGGAAATAAACTAACTTTACCCACGTCAACTTTAAGAAAATGTCTTTAATTTGCAGCAAAATTTAAATCACTTTAAGCAATGAGTTGAGACGAATACTCTGTTTGGAAGAGCCTGAGCAAATTATTTACTCCGTTAACTTGTTAGGTTTCTGGAAAGTTGGTGGAAAATAAAGGCTATTCAGGGAAAACAGCAATCAATTTTGTGATTATAGTGAATTGTGATGAGCGTAATCAACTGAATTATTCTGTCGTTTGTAATGTAAAGATTTTGATAGATCGCTGGATGTCCGTAATAGTAATTTCTTCAAATCGCAATCTAGTCTTGGCACACTGCGTTTTTGATCTAAAACGCCCGCCTAAACACACGAAACATTTCAACGAATGATTGTAACATTGTTGCGCACAGCATATTGCACTTGGCCACCAGTTGCACCATCCAACATCTTGCAACAGGCTGGCCAAACGTGTGCAACATGTTGAACGTAAAATTGTTGTAATATGTTGCGTTAAAACGTTGCGTGTGTTTAGCCGGACCTTAATCGACGGCAAAGCAACCTTCTGTTATTCTATAGACCTCTTTCCAGCGTTTGATTCGCATCGACAATTTCTAATACCACTCACTGAGCCAGACAGGCAAACAATATCAACTGTGAATAGGTTTTCACCTGTTTTGTGCGTTCGTTCACTTACTTTAACTTTTTTCTTTTTCTCCTTTTACCGTAAAAGAAACTAATCGTGTCGTTGGAAATTTGGCGGCTCTCCTTACTTGTAAACACAAACCATCCCACGCTTATGCAACCAGCGGTAAGGAATTTCATTCAGCTTTTCCACTCACCTAAGTTTCAGACTCTGAGGTGCCCGCTATCCTGAAGAAATTTGTCTCGAAAGAAGCGACTTCGGAGGCCGCCATTTTGAAACTGTCTTGGCAGCCAGACCGTGTTTATGTGACGTCATTCCGTCCTATTCGAACTTGGCGGGAAGTAGAAAAACCTGCAACTGACTTGGCATCCTTCACAAGCTCAGCAAAATCTACTTTTTCGGAGCGATTATCCACTTCACTTTCTTCAATGCTATCATTTCGGCGTTTGGCTCAAAATAATATGGCTCTAGAGCAGCCATAACCCAGAGTGGTAGTTGAAAGGCTTGTCGGAAGCCATTTGGGTAAAATCTCTCGGATGGAATGACGTCACGAAAACGCGGCCGGGTTGCTGAGTACTTTTCAAAGTGGCGGCAATAATGTTCGAATTTTGGGCTTCTTTGGAGACGAATTTCATAGGGAAAACCTGCACTTTAGAGGCTGAAACTTCGGTGAATGGCTAAACTTAGTGCAAGGTTTTTATTAGCGTTGACAAAAAATATACGTTTTGTGGGTGACCTTCTTCTTGAAATAGTGCTATTGCTACACAAATTCCGAGGCCAGTGAAAGACCTATTGAAATGCTCTAAGAAAACTAGATGCACCAAGAAAACGCTTGCCTATATTCGTCCAGAGGATTACGCGCGTCTAAAATATCAACATAACCAAGCAGACTTCAAACTCTGTTCGTGTATTTAATATTTTATTCAGCAATAAAACCTGTTCTTTTTTTTTCCTCACCTTATCCTAATGACCTGTTCTTAAGGCACGTAAGAAACTTTGGCCGATTTTATTATAGTCGAACCTTCCGTAAGGGACCATCCAAAATGTCAAGCCTAGGTGGTCACTCATGGGAGGTGGTCTCTTACGAGAGCTTAGAAAATATTGAGTCAAAATTTTGCTTCATTAGCATATGGTAACTGCAGAGACTTACCCCATGACTGAAATGTTTTATTCATGTGAAAAGTCAATTTCTAGAGAAAATCCTGTACTTCACATTGAGAAATTTCCGTCTCTTGTACTACTTATCTAATTTCTGCTCTATTATCTGTCAAGTGGTCGCTTACGGGAGGTGAAAAACAAAAGAAAATTTCAAACTTTTGGCTCTAAAATTGGTCGCGGTCGCTTTCAAGAGGTTCCAAATATAGTGATTGGCTGGGAAACGTTTGGTATTTTGGAAAACTGGTCGCTGAGGAGAGGTGGTTACTTACGAGAGGTGGTAGCAACCGGAGGTTCGGCTGTAATGTATTTGTGAAAGAACAAGACGTAGAGAATATCCCCGAGGAATAATCATAAATTGGCGCCTTACATTCTACAAAACGTAAACCTTTCTTCGAAATTCAAGAACACTCTGTTTCAGGGATTCTGACCCAAAAAGGATATTTCTTAGGAAATCACTGAACCCAACTAATCAACCACTGATAACTACTCAAAATTGGGGACTAATTACGTTCCAAACTGTCACTAAGATCGTTCTATTCTTAGCTTAAACCAACATTATCATCAGAAGAGAAAAGGGAAAAGATTCTAGAAGTCGCCTTCTTTTGCACATCGAACGACGTCTCTAGTGATTCTTGACCCGAAACGAAGATTTCTTAACAAATCACTGAACCCAACTAGCCTCCTGACGAGGACAAATTCCTTTCGTTTAATTAGTGCTACTGCTATACAAATTCAGTGCCATATATATTGTGCTAACTAAATCGACCCTCTGTCAGTCTGCTTGTGAATTCACTGTTACTTTGAGACCGCCTGATCACTAGAGTTAAGTTTCGAAGTTAACTTCAGCTTTGCTTGTTTTCATTATTAGATAGACCGGTTTTATCGAGAGTAACAGATCTCACGCCGGTGAAGACTGGGTTTTCTGTTCTACGATTTCGTGAATTATCCAAAATAACACAATTTGTTTACCGATACAACGCACAAGTTTCTTTGGAGCCCTCTGGCAAATGACTGTGACAAACCACGCCACATTTTATTCTGTTCAATTCAAAATTGTCTGCTCCGGGTCGCGGTGAGACTACTCGCTCAACAATTCCAAAACGCGTATAAAATCACCTACGGAACCAATCGCTTTAAATCCGCTTGACTAATCCAAACTCGTAATCCCCAACAAAGAACATTATTTCCTATAACGCTTATAGCAACCCCTCCCTCCTCCCCCCACCCCCCTCCACACCCATATATAAGCTCGTCCCAAAAACCATAAGTAATTGTGGCTTAAACCTGGCATTTTACGGTATCAAAAACGGCCCGGCAATAAAACTTCCAACTCTTTACGTGTATTCAATATTACTTCAACTATAAGAGGTATTTCTGTCTTCTCTTTCATCGTAATCGACCTGCTCTTGAGGCACGTTAGGAATAATGACTAGTTTTATTCGTTTATTTACGAGATATGCCTTCGATGTACGGAATACCTTCAAGGGACGATGATAATCAGAAATTGGCGCATTAGGATAGAGAACACTTTACAATTCGCCTTCCTTACGCAAGGTTACAAACCTTTCACTGATTTATGATCCGAGACGGACATTCGTTTTGAAAATGACTGAACCCAACCAACCAGACAACCAAAAAAACAACACTAATAGCTATTCAAATCTGAGAGCTGTTGAACATTGGTCTCGCTATTTTTGGAGGTGGGGTTATGTGTGGCGCCGTGGTGGGCTCGCTACTTTCGGGGGATCCAAGGGGAGTCGTTACTTTCGGAATTTTGCGGTATTAGAATACAGCAGTACATCTTTTGCAATGACTGCTAGGATTGTATTTGAAATTCTCACAGTTTTTGGCAGAAAGAAGTAGTCTCTAGTTAAGATTTATCATTCTAAAGTCACACTTCGTTAAAGTTGAAGTTCTCGCGAGACTGGAAAAAACATAAACACGTAATGCGCGCGCTTTGCGAAAACTAGTAATTTATGCTGATTTAGGCTTATCATAAATCAGGCGGGCAAAGCAGAATAGATGTAATTGATAAATAACTGCGCGCTAAATAGGACCAGCGACTCAACGTGTTGGAATATAGAACTTCTTTGCTCTGTGAAAGGGCTATCGCTCACAACGTCGGCTTTTAATTCGCTATGGAGGTTAATTTACCTTCATCAACTCAAAACTTGCTTGTTAACTGAAAAAAGTCACAGCAACTGTTTAAAATCCTATTGTCTGATCATTCCTTGGGAGATTATATTTTCCTTTTGTGTTACGTCCGTGATGCACGCGCTCTGCGAAAATCAGAAACTGTTTTCAACAGTACATCTTCTGATGTAATTTTTCTCAAGATGGCACGTTAAAATTTTCTACCTTACAAGTTTTCAATTCTAATTTTCTTTTGAATTTTTATATCCATTAAGTGTCGCGCATCAACCGGGGAGAACATTTTATTTCGTTTTGTTCATCTTGAACATTCATCTTCTGAACTGATTGTTAGAAACATCGAGTTGATAAACAACTAAGTGATCCTTGCTCGTCGACTCAAAAAGTCATAGCTACTTGTTAAAATCCGTTTGTTTGATCATTCCTTCGGAGATTCATTCTGTTACGCTCGAGATGCGCTAACGTGATGCAAACACATCATAATATCAGCGCTTAAACTGGTAATTTATGCTGCTCTAAAATTATCACTATTTCTCTTGGTGCACAGCGCAGAATGGCTGGAAATGATAAGTGATAAATACTCAAATTACAAAAGAAAAATAATAAACTGGTTCACTGACTTCAAAATCATACTAATTTGCTCCACACATAAAAGCCATGGTCGAATGTCAAAACGCAGTAGAACTTCAAAGGGGCTTGAGGTGCGTTATAGAAGTTTGCGGTGCTGCCATTTTGTGGTTGAAAATCTTGCACGGTAAGTAAAACTTTTCAATTTTGTCCACCACACCAAGCCAAACGGCATTGAAGTCAGAGCAAGTGCTAAACTGAAATTTCTTCTTTGTCGACTTTGTTGGGATCGCAGAATATTATTGTTATCAGTGTCCACCACCGTGAATGTGCCGCAGAAGCATAAAGTTTCTCGTAAGAGTTGAAAAACTGAGGAGCCTTTTACTTTTAGCTTTTCATGTCGCGAGTTCATGATTCTTTCGGAGAAGAAAGCGCAAATTATTTGCGACAAGCTTGTGTGTGTCGGACCAAACGTAATAAAGATTTTTCGTGGCGCCAAAACTGCGCTTTTTGAGACTCATTAATTTGGTGTGTTAATTAAGCAAATGATCTTGTTGGGCAGCTTCAAGACAATAAAACAAATAAGAAAGATTCGACTCGTTACTTCGTATACTAATGCAAATGCTGCGATCTGATTGGCTGAGCTAATCGTACATCGGTGTGCAGTGGTTGTAGGTCTACAAAATGGCAACGTTTTCTCGTTTTCCCGAAGTTTCGAAGGAACAGTTAGGAACAAATGATTGATTAGATTGAAAAAGAAGGACAATCACGAGTTGCTGTCGTTAAAATCTCGAAATCGTTTAAAAACTGAGGCTCACGCACAAAACTGCAAATTTAAACGATTCAGTCCGCGCTATTTTTCGTCAACTAGAAATTTCTCGATTTCTAGGAAATGATAGTTGATTCGGTCTTTGGTTTCATCACCTAACACCTCATAAAATCTCGAGTTCAAATTCTAGTTCTTAAAGCGAAGATAATAACTTCATTATAATTACTAGGATGAATGAGCCTTTTCACAGACTGAATAAACCTTTCTCGCACAGCGAGATACGCACTAGATTCTTGAGACGCATAAATAAACCTTCATTGACTGAACTATAGGCTTTTTGCGATATGTTGTACTAAAATGTTGCGATCGTTTGGCCGGGGCTTAAGACCATTTTTTCATCGCTTGAATATAAAAACGTCCGGTTTGACCTCTTCTAGTTTTAAATTTAACTAGGAATAAGATATTTTGTTAAGATTGAGACAACTCCAAGCGACACTTACTTGCTGAGCACGACGCACGAGACCCTGTTTTTGCACCAAAATCAAAGCTGTGAGGCCCAAAATATTTCGTATTTTTCATTTCGTGCAATGTTATGATTTCTGCATGCATTTTAAATCCCCAGTCGTGAATCTTCAATGCGGTAGGAGTGAGAAAAGTGCCCAAACGCCATTGCTTTTCCTATACTTGTCTCCTATTTTTAGACATTTTTTTTTTTTGGACACGTTGATCATTATTCTTGCTCTTGTCATATCAACGCGTTGCAAGGAAATAAACTAACTTTACCCACGTCAACTTTAAGAAAATGTCTTTAATTTGCAGCAAAATTTAAATCACTTTAAGCAATGAGTTGAGACGAATACTCTGTTTGGAAGAGCCTGAACAAATTATTTACTCCGTTAACTTGTTAGGTTTCTGGAAAGTTGGTGGAAAATAAAGGCTATTCAGGCAAAACAGCAATCAAATTTGAGATTATAGTGAATTGTGATGAGCGTAATCAACTGAGTTATTCTGTCGTTTGTAATATACAGATTTTGATAGATCGCTGGATGTCAGTAATAATAAATTCTTCAAATCGCAATCTAGTCTTGGCACACTGCGCTTTTGATCTAAAACGCCCGCCTAAACGCACGAAACATTTCAACGAATGATTGTAACATTGTTGCGCACAGCATATTGCACTTGGCCACCAGTTGCACCATCCAACATCTTGTAACAGGCTGGCCAAACGTGTGCAACATGTTGAACGTAAAATTGTTGTAATATGTTGCGTTAAAACGTTGCGTGTGTTTAGCCGGACCTTAATCGACGCCAAAGCAACATTCTGTTATTCTAAGGACCTCTTTACAGTGTTTGATTCGCATCGACAATTTCTAATACCAATCACTGAGCCAGAGAGGCAAACAATATCAACCGTGAGTAGGTTTTCACCTGCTCTGTGCGTTCGTTCACTTGTTTTCATTTTTTTTCTTTTTCTCCTTTTACCGTAAAAGAAACTAATGGTGCTGTTGGAGATTTGGCGGCTCTCCTTACTTGTAAATACAAACCATGCCACGCTTATGCAACCAGCGGTAAGGAATTTCCCCTAAAGGCACAGGGACGGCGGAGTGAAGAGGCTGGGGGAGGGCTTTAACCCCCCCCCCCCCCCCTTCACATTTTCAAGCAAAACATACATAAAATATCTACAGACCCCTTACAAGTTAGCGCCCTTGGCGCTCGCGTGTAAGCCCGCTCCAATTCAAAATACGCTTTGTTATCTCTGGGGCAGTTAGTAAAAGTTTTCAAAAGTTCCAATCGCACCTGTAATTTGGAGGGTTCAGATTACTGAGAATCCGCAAATCCTGCTCAAAGTTCTAAAAAGTTTTATTGACCCGTACACCCAGTTCAGTCAAAATCTCGAACGCATCAAAGTAAAGTTTAGTCAATTGATGTTACTTCTGTAGAAACTATCTACCTTCGCAAGAAGCGGAGAAATGAAAAACGTAGCGCTGGGTAATGGAAATTTTCGTCTTTTGAACTGACATCAGTGTATTGTTTCTTTGCAATAACTACCAAGAAATCGACCTCGCGGAACACCTCTTGAGCTGGGATGTTAAACATCGCTTGGATTTTGTAGATGCAGGGAACTAAGCTTTTACTGTAAAATGTCAAACCTAGAGAGTCTTAAGGTCGCTTGGGGTTTGGACATCGCTGCCTTAAGACCATCAATTGATCGCTGATCACTATGAACACTCAATTTGCATTGGTAATTGATACTCTGGGGATTATGCAAATAACAGTAAAGAATGTTGCACCCATAACTCTACTCGGAGCCGCGAAAGCGAAGAGGTTGGCGACCCACTCTTCTACCCAACGAGTAAGTCGGGCTTGATCTAGCTGCCTGCTTCTAGTGTGGCCCGGTCTTGTCCCAAGCCAGAGCGATTCCCCATTATAACTTATTACCATGTCATAAGTAACAATACTCAGGGTAGAATATCACACTATGAACGTCAGAGTAAAAATTGAGAACACATAACATCAGAGTCAACATGTTTTCCCTGTTGTATTCAATTCAAAAGTTCTTTCATTATTATGATTTTTTAATATTCTTATTTTTATTGATTTATCATTATTATCATCATCATTATTATTATTATTATTATTATTATTATTATTGCTATTATTATTATTATTTATTTTTTTAATTTCAAGCTCAAATTTTAAAAATAATCGCCGAGGTAGGCGCCTCGCTGTCTATAAAACACAAAAAAGCAACACCCTACCTCATGGAGATCAAATTTATTTATTACTTAGCAAAAGCTCTTAGCGAATCGCTGAACCAAAGAACTGATTTGCCAACAGCTCATTAGGATAATGTACTGTCCAACTGTATTTTTACGTGTTTATATTTCCGTCCATTTAGAACAAAAAAAGATTTTCTTTTTCGCCGTTTTAATGTAATAGAAATTGAATACCGGTAGAAAACATTTGGAGGTTTAGTTCAGAGATTAAATATATGCATCCCCTCCAGGGATAATTTTCCTTAACGCACTGTCATTCAGAAAACACAAAAGAAGAAAACACTTTAGAAATCGGCTTCGTTTTTCACCACTGCGACATCTCTAGTGAGTTTTGACCCGAAACGGAGATTTCTTAACAAATCACTGAACCCAACTAACAGACCAACGCCTAATGAGAACAAATCACTCTCGTTCAATTAGTGCTACTACAACACCAACTCCGTGGCCAATCAGAAAACAGACTTTATTAATGAAATGCTCTAAGGCGAAATATATTTTACGACATATATCAGCTCACTTGCAGTCAACTCCTGAACCTCACGCCGCCAGTTTGAGATCACTCGCTCACATAAGGTAAGCTTCTCGAATTTCAACACTGCGCAAACCTTATTGTTAAGGCATTGTCTCTTGTCAGCGAGTTCCTGCCAACACAGTACAGAAGTTTCTTCAACATAAAATTCGTTAGTAAGACTACGTTCAACTGAACCAGAGAACATAAGGCTTTCCATATGAAAGAGATACCACCTAACAAGTCCAGGCGCAGTCAATCGATCAAATGACATTCGATATTAATCGATAATAACCGATATCAATCGAAGATTGATATCAACAAGACCATTATAAACTATTATAGACAAATTTTGTCAAATATTTTATCAGTGTAACTTGTAAAAGGACAAAAATAATTTCCGATAACAATCGATAATAGTCAATACCAAACGATGAATCAATCGCCGTCGATTATTATCGCCAATCGATAAATTACAACTTTTTTTCTTCATCGATTTTCATCGACTGCAATCGGCAATCGATATCATCGATACGATTTTTATCGATTAACATCGATTATCGGTTTATCGATTGACTAACCTTGCAATACGTATAAACCTAATGGCGTTCGACCACGAATGCCGTTCTCTTATCGGCGACCAATAAGAGACCACTTGGCGACCGCTTCTTTGAGTTTTCGAATTGTCTGTGAAGGAGATTTGTACAATTTACCAGTTGTCTAATAGATTTTTACACCAAAACAATTATTACATTATTCGACCCTGATTTGCACACGCGAGAATTAACTTCGTCAACTATGACGTGATAGACATCTCGAGTCCATAATCTAATTGTTAAAGCAAAGTACAGAATGGACCCGGATAAGGACAGATACTTCCCAGCTCGTCGTTTTCTCGCTTCACATTTTTTCGCTAAAAGATTAGAATGCATGGTTGGCTACGGCAGCATTTATGCATTTCATATCATGGGTGACAAGTTACTCCTTAACACTGAATCGAAATTTTAGCGTTCATTTATAATTTCACGAGTGAAATTACAAAATTGCCATGGCAACGTTTGGCGCGAAATTTCTCTACACAATAAGCAAGTCAACAATCCACGATTGTAAGCAAAATTTGTCACCCATGATATGAAAAGCTAATGAAATGGTATGCTCCTAAAATAATTTTGAAAAAAATCACTCACGCTATGCCAAAATTCCAAAAGTTTGTGTTGACAAAAAGCACGTGAAATTATTTCCTATTTCACTTGTCGCCATTTGATTACCCATACATACACTTTACAAAACAGTCCTAAGAAAATACGCGCGCTGATTGGTTAAAAATTTCTCTCGTTCTCCCAAACTTCAACTCGTGTTTCTATAACTCGATAAAAACACGGTACATGTTTGTATTTTTTAAATAACAGTCCACGTGCAAAGCGTGAAATATAATAAATACTGCTTATACATGTCGATTCAGCCCCTGGCCTCATCAACCATCACCTCACAGAAATCTCAAGCCCATAATCTAGGTTTGCGATACAAATCATATGTAATATTATGTTTTTGATACATTTATTTATACATTTCTTTCAGATTTTGACCTTGATTTCATCTTAAGCTGCATTTTGTCATCATGAAGACTATAATCAGTGTTGTCATACTTGCGGTTCTCATTGTCGCCGTGACGTCACGCATTCCGCGTTACCACCATAAACTATCAGACGACGGACCGCGTTACAATAACAGACGATCTGATGGAGGACCCAGTTACCAGTATAAACTAGCAGATAAAAGAGGTATGTTTCCTTTCATTGGAACTGATTTTTTTTATTAATGGGCAACCATTCTTTTGTCGTTACTACTAACACATCAAAATCTCACCGATTACTACAAAAGAAGATTTCCAAGGCTTTTTAGCTGTGCAAAATGAGATATGCTTTTTAAAACCACGCAAGATGTGTTTGAAATTCACTGACATTATATTAACAAGACATGTTTCGGATGAAACATCATCCATCATCAGTTTACAAGAATACCAACAGAAAAGGAGCAATGAACAGTTTAATAGTGTGTGATGAAAATAAGAACAATTAAGGATTAATGCGCGAAACAGAAAAAAAGTGAAAATATAACACTAAAATAACACAACCTAATTAGTATGAAAGGGATAAAATTAAGATGCTTAAAGGTAATTTCTAGTCCGTACTGCGCAGTCTCAGCACTCTAATGTTTGTAAACATAAAAAGTCTCACTCGCTGGAATGCGAATCGATGTTATTCGTTACGAACCACATACCTTATCTTTGAGACCTTTCAAAATCTCATTCCAACGGCTTCATTGATTTTTACAACTGCGAAGTTGTTTCATCAAGTGATATGAGAAATAACGAAGCATACAACTTCGCATCCATAATGACGGTTTTGACATGAAACTTTCAATTTACTTCATGTTAGTAGTTTCGAAATGTTTACATTTTGTGATGTCTTACATGAAACAAAACGAAAATCGTAAACACACTCTCGAGAGTGAGCAGTGCGGACTGGAAATCATATGAAAGAAGGCTGCTCCCAAAGGATGTACATGATGATGAAGTAAATCATCGTAAATCACTGCATTGCAGACTGTACCCTTATCGCTAAAATAAGAGGAGTTTTATTTTATTTCGTTTATTCCTTTTTTTGGGGAGGGGGGAGGGGCGGGACGAAGTGAGGGCGTAAGAAAGACAGTTACTTGTAGACATCTAATTTTCCCCAGTCACCTTGAAAATTTAAAGTTTCAGTGAATAAGTGGATTCGTTACCCAGAAACAAGTTACCATTAACTCACACAGTTCATTAGCAAAACTGCCTTTTTTGTACAAGCATCGCTCGTCTGCATCTAAAGCTGTTATAATAAAGAATAGACACGGCTCGTCAACCATAACAAGACTTAAATACCTTTTTAGTATTGTAAAACTCTGCCTTTGGATTTGACGGGGATAACCAGACAAGGCAGAAACTATTTTCAAACTATCCCTCAGCTAAAACTAAACACGCTATCATAAATTTTAAGCTATTTTAATAGTCACCATTGAGGAAATAGTTTTAATAGTTTTACAAGTATTCGAAGTACATGAAATCGACCTCTTGTCTTTCCAGAACGAATGAATCACTTCGATGTTCGCGAGGACAGCAAAGAAGCTAACTACTTTTTGAAGCCACGAGAACCCTGTAATGAAATCTGCTACGAAAATTGCCACGAAGAAGCTAGAGGAAATAATCAAATCCCGAGATGTAACCATTGTGGTTCAGACTGTTAATTGTCCGTGGTTCAAGAACAGTGAGTGTTAGAACATGCATAATAATTTTAAAGAGTCGGGTGCAGACAGATTTAATAAAAGCAAAGTCAAGCTATATTATGTGGGTACACCATCACACAACAGGGGCAGATTTAGAAGAGGCAAAAAATAAAAAGTTACCTCAATGATATTTCTACTGTGTTCCATTGGTTATGTAAAAGAGAGATCGCCAATTTTTGTGCATAAGTTGAATACTCAAATCTTGCATGTTCTCAGAGCCAAAGCTGGCCCAAAAGCTTATGCCATCAATAACTTCAGGAAGATAAGAAATGATTCTTCTGCCTTCTGTGGAACTAGTTAAGAAGTTAAAACTAGAAAAAAGGCCTCTCTTTGTATAAGAAACTACTTCTGTCTTCTGTTTTACAAGATTGAAACGATTTCCAACACCGCTCATCTTTTGATACCAAATAGCTTTATGATTAATTCTGATAAAACAATTTGGCCATTGCCAAGCAACTACCTTTAACTCAAGATTTAAATTCTCCTCACAAGTTTTCTTATATTCCATCGTGCCTTAAGTGAGAGAATTTGACTAGTTATCAGTTTCAATATGATCGGAACAACTTAAGTAAATCAATTTTCTATGGAGAAATACTGATTAGTGTAAGGGGTGTCATGGTTAATGTTTATATTAATGGTTGGTTTATATGCACTTTCTAATATTCTAATATTCTAATGTAGCCTAATAAGAATCTCCTGTTTTTCGCAAAATATTAATCCCGCCCTGTTATTAGTTTGCTGTATTGTCAATTTTAAATAGACGGTGAATTACAGCAATAAACGTGTTGGTTTGTTAAAGCTCTGTTGTACATGTCTTGTTGTCTTACACAAACAGCCCTGCTCAAGAGGTCAAGATCGTAACCATTTCTTACCATGAAGCCTTGGAATGCTGCAACTACAGTATAGGTTATCTTGGCAGATATCACAACTCTTACCCCTTCGATTCCAAGACCATTTCAGATTACCAGTAAATCGATGTATTTTTTGATTTTTTTCCAGCACGTTATTACGTAATGATGCACTTTCTTGCCTTTCTTCCGAGGAGCGCGCCCTTTCTAATAAGGGCTCCCAATTGAGTGCTGTTTTTTTTTTTTTTTTTTTGAATAAGCGCCCCTATTCCAAAAAGCGCCGACATATCAAAAGTGACATTGAAGACATTGACATAGAGTAGACTGAATAGACGAATGAATTGTGAAATCTGCTTTCTCATCTACAGGTAATACTGCACATTATAACAATCACATAATTCCGCCCGCGCGCTATTGGTTTAAACGCGTTGCCTGACTAAATATGTCTCAGCTAAAACTGGGGAATATCCGAGCAGTATTCCATAATATTCACAAGATTTCGCGAGTTCCGAAGGATACTAAATATAAACGAAGGTCATAGCTTACCTCCTTTACCGCTCTCGACAACTGCTTGCTTCTCGGAACAGATAATGTCCGCGGACGGATACCCGAGCATATTTTCACGCCGAATGGAGGCTGTTGTTCACAATTTATGACTATCACAGCCACTTTTGGTACAGCTCTTGCGTTCAGGTTTCTACTGGTATTCTCTTTTTTTGTTTTTTGTTTTTGTTTTGTTTTGTTTTTTTGTTACGTATTGTCCACAATCAGATGTAAAAATCGAAAAAAAGTAAGCGCTTGTACCTGATAGGCATCCCCTCTCAATAAGCTCTCTCTCTTGAAATACCTAAAGTAAACAAATCTTACCATAACGGTATGCATGCAGTTGAAGCATTTTCAAACGGCTTTTACGAATTGTTGAAAACGCAAACTATGAAGCATAGTTTTTACGTTTCTATTTAGCAGCGAACGCCTTGTTCATGAACACTATCAGAAGTGACGTCATTGAATACCAAGCTCCGTGTGCTTGGTCATCTTGGATAGGTGTGGCTAAAGGAGAACTTTAAAGTTCGATTTAAGGGGGTGGGGGAAGCGTCGGAATCCTACAGACATCACCACCATTGTCTTCAGAAATATAAAAACTGGCTAAAGGGGAGACTTTTTACTGAATTGCTCTATTAAGAAACATATGAAAACAATTACGACCAGAATTTCACTTCTGTTTTAAATTCCCTTTGTCAACTCTGTTAAGAGGGAATCCACCAGAAGTTCGAATACGAAGTGGACAAAAGCTTTGTACTAACATTAGTTACAATGCATTGAAAACTTCTATGCGACTGTTTTAAATATCTTCTCAAAAGAAATAATTTCTAAAAACACCAAATGTCGAAAACATATCTTGAAGTTAATATGAAACACTTGAAAGTACTGGTGAAATGACACTGATGACCAAATGTTACCAATGTTTGTACAGTTTCTCTCGACTTTGAAATTTATTTCCTCGCCTTCCCATGGGAAATTGTTTTTGGTGTTATTTGAGGCAAACATTTTTATCTTTAGCTTTTCGAAAATGCAAAATGGACTGTAATATACTTACGTATAAAATTATTCTGGTGCAAGGTTTCTGTCCACTAAAAGTTGAAATTGCTCGATTTCGTCTTAAAAGTTCTGTAGGTGTTGTAATCAAAAGGTTTTAGTCCGAGACGAAACCAGCGTTGAATTAGCACCTTATCCTCTTGCCAAGGCTTCGCCGGCTAAGAGAGGCAGCTATGTCTGGGAACGAGATTGGATATGCTGCAAATTACGTCACTATAGAGCTAAAATGGGATCCTATTAGAGTTGGAAAGTGGCCTACCATATCAGGCCCCCCATATCAGACCCCAACATACAATACGAGACCCCGACCTACCATATCAGACCCCAACGTACCATATCAGACCCCGATCATATCAGTCGGGATTGACTGTTTTCTGTGTCGGGTTTAACTTTATGTTAACTGTTGTGCTAAGAAATACAGTAATTCTTCAGTAATGTACTGAAATTATTATGAAATATGGCTATTACGAATAACAAACTGCAAGTTCACTGGAAGAGAAAGTCGCCATTGTTGCAACTTCCTTTCTAGCCTATAAACTTCACAGCATCGCGTTTCTTATTACCGTATTCTGGTACTATTTTGTTAGGAAATATATAAATTATAAATACTTTTAAAATACATTTTTGAAGCAAGCATTCGTCCCTAGGTGGGACGTCCCTATGTGTCCCTGGGTGGGGACACATAAGCTGTCTAAATGCCCCGGGGTGGGGACGAAGAAAGAGGGCAAATGCCCCGCCCCCGGGATCGTCGCCTTCCAACCCCTCTACAGATTTTTTTTACTAATCCGTGAATAAAACGTTCAACTGTTCAGTATTTTAATGCAACGGTAAGACTTCAAGGACAACAGTACGTGTTAGTTGATTCTGATTATATTTATTTCTTTATATTTGTTTTTAACAGTTTGCTAGAGGATAGCTAGGATCACGGCGGACGTGCTTCCAGCCGCGAGCGATGATAGGTGCCTGTTTTCGCAGGCTACTTTTTCTGTGAAGAATCAAGACATTTTAAATGATGATGCATTACATTTTAAGCTCGCAAGATCTGTCTTGAAGATCGCATCATTTGAATTCGCCAACCTTAGTATTTTAACTCCACTTTCATGACTTTAAAAAATGCTAGGCTAGTTTTGAATGCGAAATGCAAAATAGTCGTGTTCACGTCAGTGATTATTTTGTGATAAACAAAATATAGTCACCTTGTCGCTTATATTTATATGCTTCCAAGTAATGAAGAAATACCTAAAATTGAGAAAACACACCTTTAAAACATCTACAAGTTTCTCTAGTCCCTGACGGACAAGTCATTGTTCTACAAGCGCCTCGTCTTTCCCGATGAATTCATATTCACGTATGTCAAATGTGCGGGGGTCGCCCCGAGGTACGCAAATGCCCAGCCCCCGGGCCGCGATAAAATTGAAGATGCCCCACCCCCGGGACTGACAACGTGAGCAAATGCCCCGCGGTTGCCCGGGGGGGGGGGGGATGGGCACTGCTGGAATTGACTGATGCATTACTCGTTTACTGTACCGAAGCTTTTCTATGCAATAAGGTAGACTGACGAGAAGTGTATAACACGTTGATAAAGATCAAGCGTAAGGTGATTTTATAGCATTTCTTTATTGGGATATTTGTATAATTTCACGCCCGAAATTTTTATAGTTATATTCATCGACAGTAGTGGAAGGCCTCTTTCACTATTTTCAAATACCGGTTTAAGCAATGTCGTATAGGTGAAAATAAGTCGTCTACTTGCAACCAGAGGGTATGGACTCCCATTCTATTAGAGTTGGAACGTGGCCTACCATATCAGGCCCCCCATATCAGACCCCAACATACAATACGAGACCCTGACCTACCATATCAGACCCCAACGTACCATATCAGACCCCGATCATATCAGGTCGGGTTTACATACATACATACATACACACACACACACACACACACACACACACACACACACACACACACACACACATACATACATACATACATACATACATACATACATACATACATACATACATACATACAACCTTTATTTATACACGATAAAAGACGTCAAAGCTAACAAGCTTGTGGGGTCGTGTACCTGATATTGTAGTCTCGCACGAAAAGCGTGGGGTCTGAGATTGTAGGTGTCATGTTCGGAGCCTGATATTGAAGTCTTGCTCGAAAAACGTGACAACCGACATTGTCGGGGCCGGATATTGTAGTCTCACACGAAAAGCGTGGGGTCTGAGGTGGAGGGTCTGAGGTGGGGGTCTGAGGTGGAGGGTCTGAGGTGGGGGTCTGAGGTGGGGGGTCCGAGGTAGGGGCTCTGAAATGGGGGGCCTGAGATGGGGAGAACGTTCCAAACCCTGATCCTCCCATTAAATGACCAATTTATTCCACGTAAATACATGTCGTTGACTGAAATTTTAAAATGAAGTTTCACATTTGGCCTCTTCTTAATCAAATAAATAAACCCGTTCAAGAGGCTGGTATGTCGGCTCATAAATGTACGCGGCTGAGAGATTGCCAGAAAAATGAATCTTTGGCGATGGTTCGAGGGTTTCTGATCACTGTTGTAGTCTCACACGAAAAGCGTGGGGTCTGAGATTGTAGGTGTCATGTTCGGGGCCTGATATTGTAGTCTTGCACGAAAAACGTAATAACTGACATTGTCGGGGCCTGATAGTCTTACACGAAAAGCGTGGGGTCTGAGATTGTAGGTGTCATGTTCGGGGCCTGATATTGTAGTCTTGCGCGAAAAACGTAATAACTGACATTGTCTGGGCCTGATATAGTAGTCTCACACGAAAAGCGTGGGGTCTGAGGTGGAGGGTCTGAGGTGGGGGTCTGAGGTGGGGGGTCTGAGGTGGGGGGCTTAGGGCCTGAGATGGGGGGTCTGAGATGGAGGGTCTGAGGTGGGGGGCCTGAGATGGGGGCCTGAGATGGGGTCCTGAGATGGTGGGTCTGAGATGGGGGGTCTGAAATGGGGGGCCTGAGATGGGGAGAACGTTCCAAACCCTGATAGGGTAAAATGATTGGCCTTTAAGTATCAAGTATCAGCCGGTCTCTGCGTGGGCTCGATATTTTCACGTCTACAAAAACAAATCCTTCTTCCAGGAACAGTTCCACTTTCAAATTCGACTAGTTAAACTACAGCTACGTTTGTCATCCCATGTCACACTGAGCAATTGTACGATTTCTGTCCGTGGTCAATCTGCAAGCATTGCCAGGCTACAGAAACAATGGGAAGAGCTTTCAGTTCACTGTCAGGTTTCTTGCGAAGAAGTAGAAATGCATTTGGCGTGGTTGATTGTTGCCCTTTTTCGAACCATCCTGCTGATGCCGATTCAAGACAAGACGAAAATAAGGACGACATCCAAATTGAAGATCGACCAAACGGAGACGACTCGGAAAGGCACAGAAATCAGGGAGATCACTGTGCCAAAAGAAGCGAAAGGGCTTTGATTGAGTCGCCGAATGCAGTAACTTGCACAAATAACATCAACATTTCCAAAGTCGGTAATGTGGTGACCGGCGACAACACTACGATCAACATTCAGACATCAGAGCAAAGAATGAAGAATATCACGGTGGTTTATGCCACTATAGAGCCAGAAGAACAGAATACAGTCGGTGCAGAAACCCAGATTAGCACTCGACCCACTGTTACTGCTGTTGTGAATAATATCAGTGTGCAAGATTCATATATTGTGGCTATTGGAAACATAACATTTACCAGCGACCAGACAAGCCATCCTGAACAAACTGATCTGTTATTTCCATCACCTCTTCAGTTACCGTCCGCAGGAGTAGAACCTCGACTGGCAAAGGTGTTTGCCGTAATGTGCAGAATAGTGGATAAGCTGTATCCTTTGCGCGACCGAGGGGAATGGCTGGAATTCGAAAAAGCCTTACTTCGACGTAAAACCAAATACGACAGATACCCAGAGATTAAATGCCTTCTCCTGTTGGAAGAAAGTGTTAAGTTAACATATCAGAAAAGTTTAAAAGCAGCAAAGAGAAAGGCAAAACAGTGTCTAAACATTGTAAATAATGAAGCAAGTGCGATCAGTGGAGCGTTACAGGATGTTTTGATAGTCCTTGGAAATGTTGCTTCCGCAAGCATATTTCGAAGGCTGCCCAAGAAGTTGGGGAAGGCATTTAAATGCGTGGAAGACGCAAAGGAAAGTGGTGAGAGGTTAAAGAACGTCAATTCAACCATGCCTAAGTTCGCTCTCGCCCTTCTCGATTATGAAGTAGCACGCTCGCATATGGCGTTCGCAACATTGACAAACGATACAAAGCACTGCAACAAAGAGGCATGCACAAGGCTTGGTCAATGCATCGACAGGTGTAGGAAACTGTCGGATGAAAGTCACTTGTACACAGCGAGACAAAGTTTTGCGCTGCTGTATTTGGCACGTCTGTCTCTTCCAACGACTAATTGCCATTCCCAACCAGGTCAATGTGAAAGAGTGAAGAAAGGGTCAGCGAGACAGGCGGAAAAGCACCTCGACGAATATCACCGCAGCCATCGTGATCTCGAAAATTCTCCGGTAGCTGCAAGAGTAAAGTATTCGATGACACGTTCAGAGCTTTGCTTCATGAAGGGCAATTATGCCTCAGCCAAGGAATTTGCCTGTCAGGCTCTTGAAATCGCAGTGAAATATGGATTTCAGCTGGAAACCGTCCCAGCCCAAATTCATTTGGATCAAATATGTCGTCACTGTGCCTCCACGACAAGGCAAGACAAGCTTCCAGTAGTGAAGGCTCTACCAAGTGGCCACAGCTCATCAACTACAACCGATTCTGATCGGAAGTACACTGCCTTAACTGGCTCACAAAGAGCCTCGTAATCTGAAAAGGCTGAAAGACACTGTAGCGAAGCTACGAGGCGAGTGTTAACCATGTCTGGGAATTTTCGGGTTTTCTTTGTGACATTATCAGAAACAGTCGGCTATTCTTGTTTTGGGCCGAATTTCCTGTGGTTATAGATTGCAATAGAGATTTTCCTGACAAGTGAGTTAAAAAGGCGCCTCTGTCGCTTATCATTCTATAGCCTTTATTTCGCGTGTTTATGAGAGATTTTCAGTGCGGCTCTGATCGAAAAGTTATCCTAACTTTGTGACAATGATGGTCTATTAAATTATTTCGCCTTGACCCCTGGGCAACATTACAATACGTTTCCTAAAAATTAAGTTATTACCAGATTATTTCAGGCTGTAGTTTAACCTTCCTCTTATAGTTTTTAGTAGTTGATTTGTATATATAGTTTTATCTTAAGGCCAAAAAGTGTCTGGACATATTATTCTGGTATCAAAGATCTCGTATGTTTCAGTCGTTTATTCATCATCAGTATTCAAAATCTTGACTAGCTTGTAAATATCCATATTCCATGATGGCCTGTTATTTTCGCCTTGACCCTGGGCGACATCACAATACTTTTCTATTTTAAAATTAAGTTATTATATTTTCAGGCTGTAGTTTAACCTTTCTCTTATAGTTTTATTCGGTGATTTGCGTATAGCTTTATCTTTAGTTTTATCTTTGTATATTTGTATATAGGTATTTATCTTTTTTTTTTTTTGTACATATTACTCTGGTACCAAAGAGGTTGTATGTTTCAGTCGTTTATTCGTAATCATCATCCATCAGTCTACACTAGCTTGTGAATATCCATACTTTATTTTTTTCAACCCAATTACTCATTTATTTTTGAACAGGAGACCCAGTTGTTGTGCAAATTACCAAGCACTAAAATGATGGACTTCCTTCTGACCAAAATTATTTTTGTCACAATTAAGTAGCATTTGTTTGGTCCTTCTTGTGACAATGCACTAACTACATCTTATGCAAAATTGAAACCAAAAAAATATTCACTTATCTCTGCATATTTTACTTGTCATACATGTACTGTAATTTCAACAGTGTAAAAAAAAATATGTAAATAGTATAAATAATAAAATCTGAAAATATCAGAAGTGTTAAAATTCACTTTACTAGATACATACCTGAAATTTCCATAGGTATCCCCCAGGGATATTTATCAAGGACGGTCCTCAGGGAGTGGATGGGGAACTTCATGCTGGAGGTATCCGTTATTGGAAGCTGGGTTACTGCAATGGAGGAAATGCATAAAAACCTGTAGAGGGCAAACAACAACAACAAATCCCATAATTTTAGCAACCTAGGAAAAACATGTTATATTTTTTTCAAGGGCAAGGGAGCGGGGGTGGCATATATATAAATAGATTTTGTGTGCGGGTTGCCAGAGAAAGGGAATACGGACAGGGCACTATTTGTAAGGTGGGTAGGGGCTTCATTAGATAATATTATGTAGATTATATCATTGGAGATCATGGGTGCCTACCATTTAGCGAAAAAATCCAGAGATTTAGGAAAATCAGTTTGGAAATTGTAGACTACCTTCAGAGGTAGTTCTCTTTTTCTGTTAAGAACGGAAGGGCGGAAATTTCCTTACCATTTGCTTAATTTTCCAGTTTCCAGCCTCTCATCAGCTGAAAACAATTACAGGAAGTAGAATTGCAAATGGTATTTAAGCACCATTTCGTTCAGTTGGTTTGCTGATTTTGGAAAAACCCTTACCATTATTCAATGGTAATCCCAACTGGTTTATTCTGACAAATGGTAAGCACCCAAGTCATGGAGTTGTGTATGCACTAACAAGAAATATAATTAACAGTACTTTTATGTGATTATGTTTATGTTGTACAAAGTGATTCTAGTCTCAAACAAACTCAAGCTGAAACGCTAGTGAGTGACTATTCAAATGAAATTTCATGTGATACTGTTTATTATGCTGTACAGGGTGGTTCTAATTTTTAAATCCTAGTGCATGACCATACAATTGAAAGCTATTGTGCAATATGTTCATGTTGCAGTGTTTAAATATGTTGTACAGGGGTGGTTTCATCTTTTAAGTCTGTGGGTTAAACCCCAGTCTGCGACCATTCAAATGAAAGCTACTGAGCAGCTTTTTCAAGTGGTACTGTTCACATGGCATTCATTAAATGGTTCTTAATTGTACGACTGTGGATGAATATACCACCATTCAACCTATAGAGCACAACGTCTATTCAGTGAGCAACTTTCAATTTTTCCAAATGATTTGTGATTTTCTGGACCAAAACAGCACTTTAGTGCATGACTATCCGGCAATGTGTAAAATACCTCAGATTCTAATCCTGGAATCATGTAGAGCCACAAAATATAAGTAGAATACTATGATTTCAATGACAGCTACAATTGTAGGTACCATGAAACTACGATATTGCGTGACACTTTCCTGTCACGTCAGCGTAAGTCATATTATTTGGCGGGAAGTAAGATTTGCAGAAGAAAAGGTTATCAAAAATTATTCCATAAGCCTCAACATAGCACCTTTCAAGAAAGTCCTCGAATTTTTTTTCTCCTCCAAAAATATATTTCGATTCCCCGATTGTGATATTGACGGTATTCAAACTTCCTGAACGTAGAACCTAACTCTAGCGATAAATTACAGCCTTGTAAGCAAAGAAATCATACCTACCGTTTATCTTCCATCCACTGAAGTACGTTTCGCCTTTGACAAGTGGCGACTTTCGTCAAAAGCGTGAATACTCAGGCTTAAGTTTATATACGTTTCAACTTAATTCTTCCCGCCATCCACAATCCGCCATCACTCTCCATGGCCATCACGGGACGGTTTGTGTTTTGTTTTCATTCGCTTCTCTTTCGATTTCAGTATGCGGGCTCAATATTTCTGCGCCAAACCAATCAAAATCCACCATCTATCAAAACACGCATGACGTCATTCTTATGTCTAACTTCAACTTTCCCGCGCGTCTGAAAAATGGCGGTTCACCAATTAGCCGGACGGAAAGGAGGCGATTTTCAATTAAATTTGACCAACTGTACCTTTGAAACACTGGTTATTGGTGATGGGAATACCGTAAATAATTGTTGTAGACGTCTTGAGTATGGGGAGCGGTCAACAACGTCTCGATCGAAAGGAACAGGGTTTCGAACGACAGCCATCCAATTGCAAGATGGCGGGGAATGTCGTGGAACAAAGAGAAAGCAGAGTAAGATCAGATTTCCCCAGCGAAAACAGAGACCAGATCCTAAGTTGTGCTCAAAGAGAGGTTCCAGTGAGAGTGAGGAAGAGTTCGTTAGGTATGATTTGCCAGAAATCTTTCCGGCCGCTTCGTGTGATTCCAAACAAAAGACGATCGAATTCTGCGCTGTCCTAAAGATACTTCATCCCTTGCGAGACAGCGGGAACTGGAAGGACTTTAACAGAGTTGCAGATGGCATCATAAAGGCAAAGCAAGGCGACCTAGCCATCGAACTCTTAATGGCGATCGAAAAGAGCGTAGTAGTTAGTTATCAGAACGATTTGGAGAAAGCGGAAGCGATGGTTCTAGGAGCCTTGGAAACGCTGAAGAAAACGAAAGTGGAAATGAGTAACTACCTTGTGACCATGGCCCACCTGCATTTGACCGGCTTCTACCGGCGCCAGGACAAGCACGGAAAGGCAAAAGAAAGTATAGCGATCGCTGAACAGTTTTCTCGAAATGGAAACTCTCGTTTTGTCAAGGCTCTGATTTTCTATGAAATGGCAAGTAACCTGACAAAATATGTCTCTTCCATTCCGCTTGACCGGTCAGGGCGGTCAGCACGTGAGGAGTACGTGGAACAAGCGAAGAACTACATGAAACAATGCATAGACCTCTGCATTGAGCTCGATGATGGCAGTGTTTACATTAAGAAACACCACTTTGGTCTCGTTAAGCTGGCTTTGCTTGACCTGAACTGCCGCACAAACGCAGCCCGGTCCCAGATCACATGCACAAGGTCTGTTGAAGAGGCAAAGAATTGTCTCGAAACGATTAAAGAAAAATATGAAGATGAGATGAAGGAGGGCCAGAAAATACAGTTCTTGGTGGCTCAGTGTGACCTAAATTATAGGCAGAACAATTTGGAGGTAGCCTTGCAACATGCCCACAGGGCTTTGGATCTTGCTGAAGATAATGGATTTAGCTTGGAAGTCACTGCCATCAGGGAAAGACAAGATGAGATTTCCAAACTGATCACAACAACAGAAACCATGAATCTGGATATCCCCCATTCAGATGAGCATATGGACTCTCTGTCGTCCAGTACTGCACCATCTCGGAGAAACTCTCCTTACTCTTCAGGCTGTGAGATGGAGTGACATTTTAATTTTAAATATCTATTCCTGTGCAAACATGAGAATTATCTTTACAAATCATCAGGTATTTCCCAAAAGTAATTTTTAGGGGAGTAAAATATTTCAATACATATCTTGGGTAATCAGTGCATGTATGTTTAGTTTTATGATCTGCATATAGCAGTAGGTGATACATGTACTCCCAAAATGACATCTAATAATTATTAATCATATCAGTGACAAAATATATGGTTAAGAACTACAAATTATTCTTACACTGTTTATCACTATTTAATGGTAACCATAGGAAGTAACCAAAAATTCCAACCTGTTTTAGCTTTCTTTTGATTTATTTTTTACAGCTAGTCTACATGTATGGCTCTGTCAATTTGAAAGGTGACTACCGTAAATGTAAAATTAGTGCCCAGCTCCATGTGATTCCCTCTCTGGATTAGTTTTTAAATTTAAAAAAAAAAAAGTACTCCCGCCCCTCCTAAAAAGCATCCCAAGTGCCAGTACAATTCTCTTACTGGCTGCCCACCATCCTTCTTTATCTTCGTACACATGGACGACAAAGATGAATGTGTAGGGTGATGAGATAGCTTCAGATGGGTCAGATCTTAGAAAAGGGATGAGTATCTGCAGTCTTTACTTACAGTTAATCCATTCAATAATGAATACATCTGTAGAACGTCCTTGCGGCATGGGTGATGTACGCTGTAAGATTCGTTGTTGATGACTTAAATGAGAAATGCCCACCCCAGGCAGAAAGTTGGTAGCAAGTGCCCCATGGCAGGGCTCTCATTAAGGGCTGTAATCCATAGTACATGTTACGGCCGAGTATGCTTGATTTTCTCTTGATGCTAGGAGTGAAATTGCCTGTTGTTGATAGAATTCAACCACAAAGTAACAAGTTTGTTACAGGTCTGGAGAACAAGGCTACAGGTGACTCAAAACTTAATGACAGCCCTGCATGGTGTAGGCATGGTGGCGTAAGGGCTAGCACGCTGGACTCTGGATCAAGCAGTCTAGGTTCAAGCCCTGGCCAGGGTCATTGCATTGTGTTCTTAGGCAAAACACTTGTCCACACATTGCCACTCCCCAACCAGACGTCTAAATAGGTACCAACAAATTTAATGCTGGAGAGGGGAGAGGGTAACCCTGCAATGAACAAGCACGCCATCCAGGGGGAAGTAGAAATACTCCTACACTGTAGTCGCTTCATGCTACAGAAACAGGGATAAGCTCCTGTTGTATGGGCCACTGCCTTGATGCAGACCTTACCTAAACATGGTGGAGACTGATCTGTTAATGCTGTACAAATGCCCAGGGAAGGGGCGTGGTCCTATAATGAAATTGATGCAGCTATAACATATATATAGATAATGTAAAGCTGTTGAAGTAAGTTTTACCTTATATTTGTAAATATTAATTACGGTACATGACTTGTTTGCTTAGCAAGTCAAGATTAGAAATCAAAACTAATGGCTGTGACTAACTAAAATCTAGCATCATTGTATGTACTTTGAAGCTACCGTTATATCCCTTTGTTAGCACTTTTTACATGCATATTATACCAGATATGAGGCCTAGAACAACATCTTGACTTGGAAATTTCATATAACAGGAATAAAAGAAGGGATGAACAGTTGATTCGTTTTCTTTAATCCGTCTAATCTTTTGCTATTACCCAGATTCATAGGAATGCAAAGTGTACAAAGAGCTAAAACTAACTAAAGCCTGTTACTTGCAGTTAGAGTTCAAGTGTCTATGATGTCAGATATGGTCTGTTACCTGACTCTAAAGTACAACTTGGTACAGATACTTGACTATTACAAACTGTAGTTTTTGTAGTATGAGGAAAATCATTGTCTTCTTTCCAGTGATTGTCTTCTGGCTGAGTGCCTGCTGGCTAATTATTTTGTGCCATATGAAAACTAACAGGTTGGCTGTAATGTATAAGACCTGTTTAGGATACTAAATACATATACATTTGAAGATGTCAACATATGTGTCATTGTTTTTCTGGGGAATTTACCAGAGGAGACCAAGTAAATTCAGAAATAGGGCCACAGCAGCTGGTTAAACAACTTAGAGGTACATGTAAGTTGGTTATGCCCCCCAACCTAGAGAACTTGAAAACCTTTGTCTCCTCGGATGTAATTCCTGCATTTTGAAGGGGTTTGTGACTGAAATATTTGGGAGTTATGTTTTCACTTAGAGAAGGGAAATGTCCGATATGGGGCTGTGGCTCCTCTGGCTCAAATCCACCAATGAGTCATTGACAAGTCAATCAAATTCAGTAATTTACAATAAGACATGCCCAATGAACTGTACAAATCTAATTCAAACAGTCATAAAATTATTTTTATTTTTAGTTATCTTACATTTAATAATTTAACGATCTAACATCCGTTTCCTCTCAAGTACCCTGGAATCCAGTCTGTATGGACACCAACAGGGCAAAGAAAACTGTCCACAATACCTAGTTGTGTCTATCAAGCCATGTTCCATTGTATATACAATAATAGTTTGATTATTGTTTAATATTAGTATTAACTCAACACCTAACATAGTCAGATTACCGTTTAGGAACTTTGAAAACTACAGATAATATTAATCTTACTGAATGTTCTGTAGAGCTAACTAGGAAACAAAAAAAGAACAAGTGCTTATAATGTAATCTGGTGTGAGCATTCAAATGAAATGAGTGGTAATGTTGATTGATTTTGTTTATCATCCTGTACAAAATGGTTCTAATTTGTATATGTGAATGAAACCCTAGTGTTTCAAATGAAAGCTTTTGAACAGTCTTTTCATATGGTACTGTTTGTTGTGCTCTACAAGGTGGTTCTCACTTTAAAGTCTGTGAATGAAACCTCGATGTGTGACCATTCAAATTAAAGTTACTGAGCAATACTTTCATGTGGTACTTTTTATTATGCTGCACAAGGTGGTTCTAACTTTTAAGTCTGAGAATGGAACCACAGTGTGTGACCATTCAAACGAAAGTTCTTGAAGAGTACTTTAATGTATTTATTAAACTGCATAGTATGATTATACTAGCTTTGGAAGTCGAAAAAAAAAATTTGTGTGACACAAGTAAAAGCTACGATACATACCTGTTGTTAAGCTGAACTTTGAATGAAAAAGACTGAAATATGTGCATGCAAAAGAAGGAGAAAATTTAAGAAAATTTGTCATATGTTTACCGAATTTAAAAACCAAACGGGTTAGAATAGCTAAAAATGTACAATTCCACTTAATCATAACAAAACTCTTGTTCTCATTTACATGTTTTGTTAAAATATTTCGCTACAGTGGGAAGGATGTGTAGTAACGGTAGTCAGAAGCGATGGTGTCACGCAACAGCTTTCCAGTCACGTGGGAGATGGCAGTGAATCCGAGCTGTGCACTTGTTAGTTAAGTTTTCAAAGTAATGAGATATTCCGGGTAACATTGGGAATCACGAAACACCACATACACGTTTGGATTTGCCGTGTTGTCTACAACCGAATCGAAAAGCACCTCGGGTGATTGAGCAAACAATGGAGGCGGCACAAGAAGTCCCTTGTAACCTATGGCGTAAAAACCCACCACAACTCGAGCTAGGTACATGTGCCTTAGTCCATAAATATCCGGAACCGTATAGCCCATGGAGTAAGAGGCCCTTGAAGCAAAGTATACTCCATTCCCGTACATAGCTCCTGAAAAACACAACAAGAAATAGAGGTTTTATGAAAAAAAAGTAAAGAGTAAGTTTATATTTTCACATCATCACCTAAAATCGCTTGAGTTCTAGAATTGGGTCATTTTCTCTCCATCGGACAGGCTTCCTTCGGGGTCTCTAGCTTGCGGGCCTCAGGGGCGGATAATGGATTTTTCAGGGAGGTGGGGGGCTATTATCTTGGCAGTTGTGGAATCGGTGGGAAATGCCCCCGAAATGTAGCAATTCGAGAACTGGGACCTAATTGAAAGCTTTTATACCAGAAATACTGGCAATGGCACAAAAAGGAAAATACGATGAGGTACCTGTTCAGAGTGCTGGCTTTTCTTTCTTCCATAACATTGTAAAAAATGTAAATCTTATTTATAGTGGTCATTCACTTAGCTATACAAGCACTAAGCTTAGCTAGTTTACAGGCATGCCACTGAAACAAAGGAAACAATATTTCAAATAAACGGAAAATAGTTAAAAATCCCAACTGGCAGGAGGCAGACCAGTTGGCTGTTAACAAAGCGTGACAGAGGATCTGAACTCGGGACTACCGAGAAACAAATCCCGCCAGTGGCAGGGTGGAGGCCTTGAACCCGGGACCTCCGTATTACAACACCAGCGCCCTAAACCACTCGGACACGCTGCTCCTTTTTTTCATTTTTTCATTTTCTCATTCAATCCACCCCAAGTGCGAGTGTAGAAGAATCTCGTATTCCGCAAAAAATGCCATCAGAGCTTGAGCGAAGAAAGATATTAGGCAACTAGGACACATTTGACCTTATCTTGAGCGTAAATGCAAGTAACCGTGTATACGTCATAGATCGTAACATATAAAGAAAGATCGTGTTGAATTTTAAACTCACTAGTAAAATGAAAAAAGATTAAAATAAAATTCGTTGAAAAGTCTGCGTCTCCAACGGAATTCGAATCTGCCCTTCCAAACACCGGCACGCAGGGTGCTCTATCCACTGAGCTATGGAGAGAGCTCTGATTACCATGAACATTAGATCTTTCCCGTTTCACTGCTGAGCCTAAAAATTACCATTTTTTATTTATTTACCACCACAAGTGAGTGGTATCACTGTTAACATTCAACTAACCGTGCGTCTTTCCGCAAAAGGTCCTGTTGAATCCCTGTCTGTTTATGGCGCTCACGTTTGATCCACTGGTGCCATGAAAGAGCTGCAATTCGTTTCTGTTGTTACCATACCTGCAGTTATTTTGTTCCACTTCCTGTTTGTACGCGATGTACTGCTTGTAAAGGCATAGGTTCTGGACCCGTTCAATACTGACTATATCGCCGTAACCTCCAGTGTTGTAGAACAAGTTGGCAACGGTTTTGTACTCCACTTCATCCGATATCTTTACCGGAACCAAGGCCACGGGATGTGGACTTCCGTCTGGGAAGCACGGTTGTGCTGACCAGGAATCAGGCATTAAAGCACCTTGGATTAAAGATAAAAGGAACTTTAGATCAATCACGATTGAGCCACTAAAATGCAGCGACGTTGAACTGTGAGATTAAGAATGGGCAGCACATAACATCCATCAAAAGTTAAGAGCGCACTGCCTCCGCAAAGACATCGTGTTTGATAACAACAGATAATAATCGCGACCGGCTTGCTATAAAGTTACGTCATTATCTTTCAACAGGAAGAAAAGAACTGAAGTGGTGAAAGCAAAACAAATCGACTAAAAAGAAAAACATATATGACGACTAGAGAGGATGATTAAAACTTGGTAACGAGTAAAAGATTCAACAATCACCAAAATGGCAATTTTCATTTCTTTGCATCCCGTCACTAAAGTCCAATCGATGAACAGTAATCCACTTCAGTCTTTATAATTAATCCTGTACTTCATCCGCAAAAAATTTGTTGTAATATACTCTGTAGACATCTTTTATTTCATTTATTTGTATACTTGGTGCCATTTGCCAATATAATATAGAAATTGGGCAGAGGTCTATTTCGATAAAGTTCCGCGCAATTCAGTTAGTCCGTCAGCCAGTCAACCAGTTACCAAGCCCCCCAATAACCCAGTCAGCCTGTCAGCCAATCAACCTGCCAGCCTGCCAGCCATGCAGCCTGTCAGTCAGTCGACCAGTCGGCCAGTGAGCCAGTTAGCCATTTCGTCAGTCCGTCCGTCTGTCTGTCTATCTGCCTGTCTGTGTCTGTCAGACAGTCAGTGAGTTAGTCAGTCAGCTAGTCAGTCAGCCAGCTAGCCAGTCTGTCTGTCTTTGTCTGTAAGTCAGTCAGACAGCCTGTCTGTCAGTCAGTCAGTCAGTCAGGCAGCCTGTCAGCCAAGCAGCCTGTCCGCCAGGCAGCCTGTCAGCAAGTCAGCCAGTCAGGCAGTCAGCCTTTCAGCCAGGGAGCCTGTCAGTCAGTCAGCGTGTCAGCCAGTCCGTCAGCCGTCAGTCCGTCTGTCTGTCTGTCTGTCTTTGTCCATCAGTCAGTCAGTCAGTGATTTAGCCAGTCAGTCTCAGGCTCAGAAACAAAACACACAAATTCGAAGGAAGATGGAATCTACGGATTATACCCGCGCCCAGGCGCCTATCGGTGGGGCGCAAAATATCACAAAATAATCAAGAAAAAGCCTGTAAACGAATCAGCTGTAAGTAGAGAAATCAAGGAAATATAAAAGCTACGACCAAATGAGTTAATTTACCAGTATCTGATTGTATTTTTCGTCTCAATCGAAGCGGTGGGTACTTGCTACAACATAATTCCTTGACCGTCATCGATTTAAAATCCACGCAATATTTGTGGTCATCCATAAAGAGCGTCACTCCTTCTTTTTCCTGACTAAATGCCTCCTCGATCGTAGAGCTGAGTTTCTCAGTGACAGCGATTTCCTTGTCAAGAATAACGTAATGCCATCGAACATATTGCGACATCAGTTTGCGCTTTTCAAGGTTGTTTTGACTTTCCGCGAGCCTGCTGATTTCTTGCCAAATGCATCCCACCACTGAGGCGACATCGTCCGAAATGCCGCTTACGATGATGGTACTATTGTGCGCCTCATTCTTGAGATCTGTCTGGTGTTTCGATGCCACTTCACAAAGCCACGTCCAGGAGCTCTCAAACAGACCAGGGACTAACTTATGCGTAACTCTTTGGACTGTTAGGTGCTTCGCGAAAACATTGCGCAAACTGTTCACAGCACTTGTGACGGTCTTCCTATCTTTACCATACACACGAAACTCGGCCGAGGTATTATCGGGCGGATACTTTGCTCTCCCTCCGTTGATCGTGGTATTCCGGTTGGTTACCTGAGGGATGCAGTCTTCGTCTAGCCGTTCGGTAGAGAGGGGAGAATACTCTTGAAGGGCCTTAATAGGGGCAAAGTCGTTCGTCACTTCTTGGACAAATATCGGCAACAAACTGTCGTCATACAGGACAATCCTGATCTCGCGCAAGTTTCGGGGGCGACGCTCCAAAAAGCTCAAAATTCCCCCTGAAAGAACCCGGGCCGAGTTTGACGGTGTCAGTCCCATGCACCCTGCGCCTATAGTTGGCAAAGCTATGGAACTCATTCCCCTTTCGTCAGCCAACTGAAGCCCAGTTTTCACGCCCAGCTGAAGGTCGAGGATCTGTGGTGGGCCTGGGTAAGCGATAACGTGTACAATTTTCTTACAAGGGAGGTTCCCTGCTGACGTCATCACAGCGTTGCCAGGAAGCTGCGCACCATTTTCATTGATGAGAAGCTTGCATTCACTCTTCACAGATGGCCCGGCTGCTAGGTTAATATGCTTATTTAACTGACCTCCCTTATTCAAGTCCA